>NC_090383.1:12216883-12516883 GCF_036365525.1 Heterodontus francisci | reverse complement strand
AGATTAAAGCCCTTTATAATAATACAAAAGGACCAGAAGAAAATGCAAGCTCAGAGGACAAGAGATATACGTTTTTAACCACCTCTGGTAGAACGTTTTCAAATTTTTCATTCTGTGCTTTTCACGCAATGACATGATTGTCTGAAATTACAGGTACTGAGGGTAACACCCAATACTGAAACTGGATTGACCACAGTACAGCTTAATGACACAGCATATTAGAGCACCAACGGATGGTACCACAGGAGAGATGCAGATTTGAACTTCTTACGGAAGAGTTCCAATCTCAGCATTTCTGACACAGGTTCCATCAATTCCCTACAGAGGAGGGAAAAGTTGGTAGGAGTTTTATTGCCAGGTTATTGTCATGAGCCTCCAGCTGGCTGGCTGACTGAACAGCTGTACTGGCAGATGCATAGGAACAGGCTACCAGGTCTGCAGGAGGTGCTTAGCCCAGCAACACCTGCATAAGAAACAAAAGGATTATTTATTTTTGTATACCATCATACATGCACCACACACACAATTACAAAATGCAGCTCTCAGGCTCACTCTCCAATATTACAAGTAATTAGTCTTCGATTACATCAAAAGATTGCGGAATTACAAAAATACAATTGCTGAAAAACTTAAAAGGGGCAATGTGGTATATGGGATTAGAACTTTCACCCCTAGGATCATTTTGAAGTAGGAGATCAGTAAGAAGCCAGCAGAGACTGATGAGACTAGTCTCCTCACTCTGTCAGCTCAAAGGAGCTACATCAAACAGTTGGGAAGCTTCAGTGCAGTTTGAGTGCATGGGCCTGCGGCAAAAAAATTCCTCCACTTTTGATTTTACTTGCAATATTCCTCACAGAGGCAACAATGGCTGTTGTGGGAAATGGACAAAACTATTACTAGAAAAGCAGAGGCAGCAGCACACCACAAATGATGGTGTTGCATACTCTTGGAAGTACCTGATGCTACTGCTAGGCACCGAAAGTGAAAAGGTATTCCCTTGTTAGGACCTCACTCACCTTGAGGAGCAAAAGAAAAAATTAAAGGGAAAAAAAATTAACATAAGTCAGCCTTAACATTCTATATGTATTCTTCCTGAAGCATCAGCCAGTCCATTACAGATTTTAAATACAACTTCTGTAAAATTATGAAAATGACAAAAATCTACAGCTTTTGCTTTGAGATTACGTATTTGGGCCTGTTTGTACATCTGATGGTTTATGGCAATACAGGATTTTTAAATAATTAAATGGCCGCCTACATAGGTACAAGTAATTCAAAAAATTATGGGACTGATACATTTCTAAGTGTTTCAGATTTTTTGAAAAAATATGTAAAATTAAAATCAGTGTTGTCACTAGGTAGATCTGACGTACTAGTGCCAACACCCAACAAAGTTTTGATTTAAACGGACAACAGTTTGATACCTTCATTCAGCTCAGTTTGCTTTGACCACCACCAACAGCAAGAAACCTACAATTGCCAGTGCCTTAATGCTGTATTGCTCAAAATACTCTTTCCAGCCACAACCATTCCATCAAAAGATAAATGCCACAAACACATTATACTTTTACAGAAATCCTAGTGGCAACACTGATAAATAACTTAGCTTTCTTTTACTTCAATAAGTTTCAGTTGATTTTTATATTTTAAATAGATCAATTGATTTTTTGTTTGGTTTTGAACATATTTAATTGTTAGTGAATTGAGGAAGTCCAATTAAGTTAAAACTGAAGCACTCAGGTTACTAGCTCCTCCAAATGTCACTAATCATTTTAAAAACCAAGTAAAGTGGAAAAAATAGAATTATTTGCAAGATGATCATTAAAAGGAATCGAATGGTAATAAATCTTTGAAGAAACTTGCCAATTGAGAGAAAGGTAAGTAAGATAATGCAACAGTTTATTCACTGCTGCTAAAATGAATCAACCAAAAACAAACACCCATGTAAAAGCACAATGCAAAAAGAGATGGGGAGGGACTTGGGTCAAGTCTATACATTTGCTGAAGGAGAATCTTTGAAAACACAATATAGACTGAGGTTGCTAATGTGGAACAAAAGAATGAAACAGAGTAACGTACTACACTACCTCTACTAGTTAATACTTTTTTTTTTAAGTTTAACCAGAAGCAGTAAGATATTATCTGCCAAAACTACAGAGAGCATCCATTGTATAGGTGGGCGGGTTAAAAGCAAGTATTTTTAGTAGCAAACGTTTTAAAGCCAGGTTTTTTTACTTTGCCATTTTCTCTTCCTTACTCCCTGAAGTGTTAACTTCCTTTTGTGTGACAGCAAACGTCAGTGGGCTATTCAGCTGTAGAGAGCCCAATCCTGTCCTTTCTCCAGAAGGAGGGAGGGAGAGAAAAATAGAACCATGAAACATCAAGCAACTTTCCAGGCCATATCCACCTCCTATAAGTAACTGCTTATGCAATGAAGAGTTTGAGAACAAATCATCTACCAGATTCTATGGCAGGATGCTCCAAAAAAACCATCAAAAATTAGACATTTATTATTTAGTACTGTCCAGAAAATGGGTCTTACCTTGGGCTCCATGACAGAACATTTAAAATAGCGATATTGGAAAAGAGTGGCTCCTGGGAGAATAACCGCTGTCCTCCACATTAGGCTACAGAAAAATGGTAGAAACATATTATTAAGATGGTTATTTGATTTTGCACTCTAAGGCTGTCACAAACCAAATTGGTTAGCACTTTTAAACGCATGGCAACAGTTGGCTACCAATTTGGATCAAGAGGGTAGACAAAAATGCAGGTAGATTGCAGATTGATACCAGGGAAAAAAGGTATTGGAATAAGCATGTTATTAAGCATAAAGTCCAAGGAAATGCATGAATCACTGAGACTCTAAAGTGGTTGTTAGTTTATAGCAAATACAGAACTAGGTGATTAGAGATAATTAGTCCAGATGTAAAAGTCACCAAAGCAATCAATTGCATGAATTAACTGTCCTCCCTCTGGTTCCACCATATTCTTGTCTTTTTTTTTTTAAATCGGGCAAAGTCAGCATTGCTGCACTTCTGGAGTTAAGCCCAATTAACAAGGATCTAGCAGAACCTGCCTTTAACTGTCAAAGGCAAAGGGCAAACAAATTTAGAAATATTATGCTATCAATAATAGTAGGAAAACTATCTGACAATCAGTCCCTGTTCAATATTGCTTAAAGGTGTCTCTTGTAACAGGGTAATTTGCAGCTTTGCTTCTCAAGTCTAGACAAGATTTTTTCCCCCATTTCTATATCAAAGGAATTAATCAATGAAATGTATTAGCCACAACCTTGTGTCAAAATAACCACCTTTCTACTATTATGGATCCCCCAACTCCGACAGCCTAAAAACACCCAGGGCAACAACTGACAGACTAAGCCCCCAATCTCATCTTCAGAAAAAGGCCGGCAGTAGGAAAAAGAAATAAGGAGAGAACAAAGACATATGCTAAGAGAAACAAATACATTTTAATGAACTAGAACTGCAGAAACAGGATAGGTAACTGGCAGACTAAGTAGATTGAAATTATTGTACACAATTAGACATTTTCACAAATCTGACCACTTTATCCAAAAACAATTCATCCTCTCTTACGCTTACCTATCATTTGCATCTGGTTCCAGAAACACTGCTTTCTGGGGGTACCAATTGCCAAGTGCAGCTGAATTCCCACATACTGCAAACACTTCACCTAAGGTACAAAAAAAAAGTTAACTTTGAGGTAGAGTAAACATGCATATAAAACATTAACAGGTTAAATACACAGAACTATACATTTAGTAACAAGAACTCTGATCGCGAGGCTTATATGTTGATTATCTGAATAACTCAGTACCTAAGTTAGCATAAGCCAATCAATTCTATCTTTGGTTAAGTTAAACTAATCACACAATAAAGGTACATATTATCTAAGGCTGCAATTAATAAGCACTTATACAACAAACTCTGCATAAAATTTATTTCCCATTTCTTTTATAGCTAATGTCACTAAAGAAACAATTACACAAAAAGAAACAGCGCCTCAAAGCTGTTGTCCCTACAGAAAGAAATCAAGCAAAGACCTTTCCCCAGGAAATCAACTTAACAAGTTGCACTACGCGAACAAAATGTTCTCCCTTTGGATCAGTAGGAAGTTAAATTACAATGCTAGTTACGTGTCTTTGTTGAACTAGAGATATACTTCAAATGAACTTTGAAAATTCCAACATTACAGATGGCACCCTTTAGATTGATTACAAGTTACTAATTTCGCATACATATCACCAAATGATGTGTGAAATGGTGACCTTAATGAACGTCTCCAGTGCCAAAACAGACCAAAAAAACTTATTGTGCTTTCTGGGACTTAAAAAGTAATGGCATTTAAACAGAGTTCCCTAGACCAGGGGTCAGCAACCTTAATAACAAGACCACCCATTTTTAAATTTAGTCAAAAACGCAATATCTTAAGAGCTGCCATACCGTTACTCAAATGCCAATAATGAAAAACATGAAAGACGGGCTTATTTATAATTGCATAAATAAGTTGGATGTAAAAAGTAGGAAATGAAAAAAGCAACTTCTACTTTAATGTGATTTCTGCTGTTGGATTTCTTTGGAAAGTAGTTCAATACCTGGACAGGTTCAAAAACACGCTTTATCAATCAAGGCGTGAGTCACACAAGTCCTCAATGAACCACAGGTTGCTAACCCTGTCCTAGGCTGACAAACCATTGCTACAACCCAAGAAATAACACCTTCAAACTAAGCTGCTCAAATACATTGCTTGTACACTTCAAACTCCCCCTAGAAAATAATTCTCTTCATTTTAAATTGCTTAAACCCCCAGACAAGATGATTTGGCACCTTGTAAGGGGGAAAAGCCAGCATCTCTTAGTACCCCTACACTGCTTAATACCAGCTATTTATTTTTCTGTATCTTCCAACAAACACAGAAGTGCTTGAGTTCATGATACCAAAGATGTTCTCTTGAACAACTGGAAGTTTATTTTAAGCTAATTATTGAATACAGCAAAAACAAGAAAATGCTCCTGATCTGCAGGACTGCAGGAGGCATTTACTCAAGTACAAACAAGAATTGGTATGCCAACCGGGGGGGGGGGGGGGTGGCGGGGGGCACTGCAAGAGAACAAAATGTCAAAGGGACTAAAATTCTTCTCTGAGAGGGTCTCATGGACTGTGGGTATATCAATGTCTCAAGTGTGGAACTGGAAATGGATGAAACTGAAAACTAAAAATGTATTATGTGAATTATATTACAAACTTTTTGATGTTGAGTGCACCATCCTAGAATTAACATTGCATTGAAGTTTTAAAAAAAATTATAAAAATGCATTACGTATTTGCACAATGTGGGAATTTAGCTGCAAGAGGCCATTTGCTATAACCTGCCTACTTTTTTTAAAAATTCTTTCGTGGGATGTGGGCGTCACTGGCTAGGCCAGCATTTATTGCCTTTGAGAAAGTGGTGGTGAGCTGCCTTCTTGAACCGTTGCAGTTCTTGGGGTGTAGGTACACAAACTGTGCTGTTAGGAAGGGAGTTTCAGGATTTTGACCCAGCGACAGTGAAGGGCGATATAGTTCCAAGTCAGGATGGTGCGTGATTTGGAGGGTAACTTGCAGGTGGTGGTGGTGGTCCCACGCAACTGCTGCCCTTGTCTTTTTAGGTGGTAGAGGTTTGGAAGGTGCTGTTGAAGGAGCCTTGCCGAGTTGCTGCAGTGCATCTTGTATATGGTACACACTGCTGCCAGTGTGTGTCGGTGGTGGAGGGAGTGAATGTTGAAGGTGGTGGATGGGATGCCAATGAAGAGAGCTGCTTTGTCCTGGATGGTGTTGAGAGTTGTTGGAGCTGCACCTATCCAGGCAAGTAGAGAATATTCCATCACACTCCTGATTTGTGCCTTGTGGAGAGTCAACAAGCTTTGGGGAGACAGGAGGCGAGTTACTCGCCACTGAATTCCCAGTCTCTGACCTGCTCTTGTAGCCACAGCATTTATGTGGCTGGTCCAGTCCAGTTTCTGGTCAATGGTGACCACCAGGATGTTGATAGTGGGGGATTTAGTGATGGTAATGCCATTGAATGTCAAGGGGAGATGATTAGATTTTCTTGTTTGAGATGGTCATTGCCTGGCAGTTATATGGCACGAATGTTACTTGCCACATTAAAAATTCATCCATTCCCAATTTTTGGAACAAATATACAAGCTAGTGCTTTTACCTTTAAGGTTTAAAGGTGTCTGTTGAGTTTGTGATTGGCTTTCTTCGCAAAGTTTTCTTAAAAAAAAGACATACACTTCTTGAAAGTGGAATGGCTGTTTGGTCCTTACTGGATAGTCTTCGAGAACAATCTAAGTGTTCTGCTCATAGAACTGTAACTGTTGCAATTATGTCAAAACCATAACTAACTAGCGCAAAGTATCAGATTCAATATTTGTAAAACCCTTTGAAATATATCCTTGCCTGTAAGCAGTCAGTTTGCAAGACAAAAGCACTTTACTCAAACCATGGTCAGTAAATTTCATAACATGTACACAAGCATGCCAGTGGCCAACTTGAAAATATTGTCTATGTTAAGGCTATCTAAATTGGCTTTTGTCATTGACTGGTAGTCCAGCAATGCTGCTGCACAAATCTGTTAATAATCAAATGCATTGAACTGAGTGACTTCATACAATCACTGTCATTATCAAGCATCTTCACCTGCAATGCAGAGCTTAAGAATTCAACACTCATTCCACAAAGAAAAAGACCAAAATTAAACTCCACTGTTTAGACAAAAAGTAGTTATTTAAATGAACATCTGGGCCAAAAAAAAATTATTTTTGCAATGCCATCACAAAAGTACCGTCTGTTAAAATAAACATAGGTAACCATGATTTATCCTGAAAAAATTTAATGTTTTTGCATACATTTAAGAAAAAAACAGAAACAATGATCAGGAATGGCAATACTGGAGCAAAGGGGGGGGGGGGGGGGGGGGAACTTTTCCGATGAATATTATTTAAAGGAAAGTGGGACCAAGAACACTATGACAAACAGTTGCCTTGTACCAGATTTATTACACACACAAACTAACAATTCGCCAGTGCTATAATAAAAACAAGAAATGCTGGAACCACTCAGCAGGTCTGGCAGCATCTGTGAAAAGAGAAGCAGAGTTAACGTTTCGGGTCAGTGACCCTTCTTCGGTTGGCCAGTGCTACTTTCCTGCGATCCACAAGCAATGGTGGGGGTGGGGATACTTCAGAAACATGCTCTTAATCTCAATCATAAACAAGCATGCAGCTACACCCAAAGTAACTGATGTTGCATTAATTTCCCTCTACACAAATCAGTCATAATAATTCAAGATTAAACTGGTAAAAAAAATGCAAGAATGACAGAAAACTGGAACAAATGTGCAAATCTAATACTGCACGAGAAATTGCTGAATGTGGCATTTATTTCCTTTGTGATGGAGATCTGTAGCCTCATTAATGATTTCACTCAGGAATTGCATAGACTACTTCTACTTTTGCAAGTTGCTGTGGAATATTCTCAATATATCTTTTAAACCTTTGTAGAATACCTGGAAGTGTAACTCCCTTTATTTTGAAAGTGACCCGAGAAGTGAACATGCTCGTCAACGCCGAGGCACTATTGAATGGCTGATGTTACCTAGAGTAAAAACACAAGTTAACGGAATTGTTAAAACGGTATTAAATTAAAGTGGGAAAACCACTGTTTACAGAACAAACATTTACAGTGTTTGCAAAAGATTCCAGAACCCAATGTCTAATCAAGTTGCAAAGTCCTCTATAAACACATCCGAAGTCTCCCCCCCCCCCCGCCCCACCCCAATCACTTCAACAGGGAGATGGGGGTTGAGTTCAGTTTGTCACAGCACTAACTTTTGATCTCAGCTGTGCTGCTGAGAAGTGTCAAGTTGAGGCCAAGTTTCTCCCACTCAGCACATTAATGCATCATGTAACATTAACTTAAGTGACATTGCTGGGTTTAATAGTAGGTCACCAAAATCTTTTGTGGCTGTTGGCCTATGGCCAAGCAATGCAATACTCTCACCACCTAGAAAGTCACAGTTACAATATATAAAAAGCTTACTATAGGAAACAGAAGTAACTTCATGATTATTAATTATGCAGCAGTCAATTGCTAATCAAATCTCCAATTTATCTTTCTAAAATCAATAAAGAACAGTTCCATCTGTTGAAAATCTCCACAATTTTTAAAGAAAAATTCCAATACTTCTCAGTAAGCATGTAAAAGAAATTCTCTATACAGTTTGCACTGCAATGCTCGAATATTGTAATAGCTAATGCAAGTCCCACCACCCAGTGCCTTAACTCAAACCTTTTCAGATACTTACAAAGCGATCCAAGCTTTTCGCTTACTACAGCTGAGAAAATAAAACTTCAAAACTGCCTCGTAACCATAGTCTGTGTGAAGTTATGATTCAAACTGCAGTAAAGTACCACCACCTGTACAAAGACAACGTATTGTAATATCATTGCCAAAATGAGGTTGGCAGATATAAAGTACTGAATCTATATTTGGGTGCCATAAAGCAAATGCTGGTGACCTATTCAGAGTTATTTCTGTCTTTCCATGCTTGCACTTCAGTGCCACTGCAATACAGTTATAGTTTGAGCTTTCAAAATATATACAACTTTTAAAAAATATTTCATGAAGTACATCAGCAACAAATAATCTGTTAATACTAAACCTTCAGGTAGTCAGAAGATAATACTCTCATAGGAACAGTCTTCCGGACTCAACATGAGTTCAATCATTTTAGATCATAACCTCTGACCCCAATTTCTCCTTTTTTTTTAAAATGCAGGTTTGTTCCCCCTCCCCCCCCCCCCCCCCCCCCACCCACCGTTTCTTACTTAATGTCTCGACTTTGCGTTTGGACAGCTATGCCCATCATGTGCACCACACCTAGACATTTCTTTACTTGGCTGTACACCATTAATAGACAAAAGATTTCATGTCGCCTGCCCTCCATTCTATTAGTGACCTTCCTTTTGTTCTTCTTTCCCCCTCCCGCTTTCACTTGCTCAAAACCTATTACACTGCTAACCTTTGCCAGTTCTGATGAAAGGCCATCAACCTGAAACATTAACTCTGCTTCTCTCTCCCACTGATGCTGCCAGACCTGCTAAGTATTTCCAGCATTTTCTGTTTATGTTTCATATTTCCAGCATTTGCTAGATGCAAGTTTTAACCAGTTTACTGTGAGTAACCACGGTAAATGGCATGTACTTGCCCCAGATAAGGAAATTCATCCCGACTACACGCAGCCGACTTTAGTTTGTTGCGATAATCAAGGGCCATTGGTGTTGCAATAGAGCAATCGCTTGAGTGTAGTATGTGATGGGCCCGAACGACATGACAGGACAGGGCAAAGTTACGTTGCAACTGTCTACTAAAGTGTACAAGATCACCCATTGATGATTTGCCCTTCTACTTCACCCTCCCACATAGGCACCAAAGAATGAAGCCACATCTACATCACAAGATGGAAAACTGCAGCAGTAAGGTAAAACACAACTCCAAAACTTTACATAAGCACTTAATATTTTCAAGGAACATTTTAAGTACGTACCAAGTTGCTGGCGAATGCTGGATAATATTTGCACGGTTCAAATGCTAACACAAATCTTACACACTTCAGTAAACACATGAGCAGAAATGCACAAGGAGTACAATGGATGTATCCTCACTACATCAATTCCATCCTGTAAGCGCACTTCCTTGAAAACAGTGTACATTTGTTCATATCAAAAACTATATATTCTACATCAGAAGTCAAAGGGAAATAGCTCAAGTAATTGGTTATGAAAAAATGTTTGATGGAAATTGTGTAAGTATATACTTGTTAACTTTAGTGCATGCTGTACCTGGAGCTGTGCCCACATCCTTTGGTTGGATACCACATGGAGTGTAATTTCATATGTTATGTAAACCACTGTGTAGATCCTCAGGTGCCTCGAGTCTCTGGATAATTCTTAAACCTACCTGATCTAAACTGTATAAACATTTAAAATGTAACTGCTGAAAGAGGAGCTTGAGCAAATGCATAAAATATACATGTACATAGCGCTCTCATTGGCAGAATTGAAGTTTCAGCCAAGCAGTGTAAACAGGGCGTTGCCTGGTTGAATCACCAATAGTTTCAGTCTGCACGCACCTTAATGAAACAAAGTATGCTTTGCAACTAGACAGTATATAGAAGCATTAGACACTTACTGCACACAACTGAATCTCTGTAACGTCATGCTGGGTCGTTATCTCCGCTTACTGCTCTCAAACCTCCAGGCCTGCATTAAAAAAAGCAAATTAAAAAGTTTATTAACTGTGGCATTTTAAAATAATTTTATGTCCTGCAGTATCACTCAATTTTGTTAAGACACAGAGTTGCATTTGCATCCTACTTGACAATGCATAAGTGGGAATTCTGCTCATTCACACAGATCACAGAATTGTTACAGCGCAGAAGGCTGCTGTTCGGCCAATCGTGTCATGAAAAGGATCATTTGCAATCAGAGCTCAACAACAGTATTTCTACAAAAATAACTAACGCCCAGGTACACAGGATCTTAACTTATTGCAAAGTTGAGGGTGACTCCCATCATACATGCTCTTTTGCCATGCCTTATAGAAAATATCAATTAGCCCAGATCTTGAAGTCAGTGGCTATTGAGCTACCGTCTGTACATTACCCTTATGGCAGGCCAAAGACTTTTTGTAGGCTTTTGAGAGTCAATTGAGTCATTAGGCGTCCAATACAGTGTGGCACGCTCTACAGGGTTCTGGGACTGTGTGAACAGACAAACAGTAGCGTGCCTCCTCAACCAATCAGACTGAAGAATCCCCACTGGGACATGGCATTTAAGTCAGGATGTATAAGTTAGAATCATCCCATGACAATATGAAAGGCACAATTCAACATGGTGGCTCATCAGAGCCCTTTCCTATCCTGAGTGGCGTGAAACAGGGCTGTGTTCTCGCACCCACACTTTTTGGGATTTTCTTCTCCCTGCTGCTTTCACATGCGTTCAAGTCCTCTGAAGAAGGAATATTCCTCCACACAAGATCAGGGGACAGGTTGTTCAACCTCGCCCGTCCAAGAGCGAAGTCCAAAGTACGGAAAGTCCTCATCAGGGAACTCCTCTTTGCTGACGATGCTGCTTTAACATCTCACACTGAAGAGTGCCTGCAGAATCTCATCGACAGGTTTGCGGCTGCCTGCAATGAATTTGGCCTAACCACCAGCCTCAAGAAAACGAACATCATGGGGCAGGACGTCAGAAATGCTCCATCCATCAATATTGGCGACCACGCTCTGGAAGTGGTTCAAGAGTTCACCAGTAACCTGTCCCTAGATGCAGAAATTAACTAGTGCATGGGAAAGGCTTCCACTGCTATGTCCAGACTGGCCAAGAGAGTGTGGGAAAATGGCGCACTGACACGGAACACAAAAGTCCGAGTGTATCAGGCCTGTGTCCTCAGTACCTTGCTCTTTGGCAGCGAGGCCTGGACAACGAAAGTCAGCCAAGAGCGACGTCTCAATTCATTCCATCTTCGCTGCCTCCGGAGAATACTTGGCATCTGGTGGCAGGACCGTATCTCCAACACCGAAGTCCTTGAGGCGGCCAACATCCCCAGCTTATACACACTACTGAGTCAGCAGCGCTTGGGATGGCTTGGCCATGTGAGCCGCATGGAAGATGGCAGGATCCCCAAAGACACATTGTACAGCGAGCTCGCCACTGGTATCAGACCCACCGGCCGTCCATGTCTCCGCTTTAAAGACGTCTGCAAACGTGACATGAAATCCTGTGACATTGCTCACAAGTCGTGGGAGTCAGTTGCCAGCGTTCGCCAGAACTGGCAGGCAGCCATAAAGACGGGGTTAAAGTGTGGCGAGTCGAAGAGACTTAGTAGTTGGCAGGAAAAAAGACAGGCGCAAGGGGAGAGCCAACTGTGAAACAGCCCCGACAAACAAATTTCTCTGCAGCACCTGTGGAAGAGCCAGTCACTCTAGAATTGGCCTTTATAGCCACTCCAGGCGCTGCTTCACAAACCACTGACCACCTCCAGGCACTTATCCATTGTCTCTCGAGATAAGGAGGCCAAAGAAGAGATAAGTTAGAATAATAATTCAATGTAAAATCATGAACAGAAAGCAAAATAGAGGGAAAGAAAGATGGGATTAAGAGTAAAGCAATTCTCTATTAATGAAAATTATAAAACTAATACCTGGATTGTTTCAACACTTACCAGATTAGAATATTCTGATTACTCTTCACAGAAGAACATCTTATTCTCCAACCAATAGTCTAATTACAATGATCAAACTTTACCAAAGTCCAAACAAGTTTTTTGACTACAATCACAGAGCATTATCCCTCCACAGCTTTGGACAGCCAACCACCCAAATGACCTTCAATACCTCCCTTCTGTTAAGTTCTGTGGGACATCCCTTGGCTGGCTCCACTTTTACCCATCTGATCATAGCCAGAGTATCTTTACCAATGGCTTCTCTTCCCACCCACTCACCAAAGATCCTTCTTTGGATTCCTCCTCTTCCTTGTCCTTGGCAACACCATCTAGCGACAAGAAATCAGCTTCCACATTTAAACCTTTACTTTTAAACTCCCTCTCAACCACCTCTCAATCTTTCCCATAACTCAGTGCTGTTCGTCTGTGCATGACATCCAGTCTTGGACGATCCACAATACCGTCTTGCAAAACAGCCGGAAGACCACAGCCATTGTCTTCGGCCCTTGCTGTGAATTCTGGATCTGTTTGCAACCTTGGCATCTGATCAGACTCCAAGCTGGGCTTCCAAATTCATATCCTCTCCATCACAAAAATCATCATCTACCATCCCCCTTAACTCAGCCCATCTGCTGCTGAAACCGTTATCCATGCACTTGTCACCTCTTAAGCTTGATTATTCTAAAGTCTCCTGGTCAATCACTCATCTACCATCCCCCATAAACTTCAGCAGGTAGCAAAATCTGCCCCATTTCCGAGCCTGCGACAGCCAGCCCGTCCGCCACCCTCATCAATGAGCTGCAATGGCTCCAGTCCTCCAAATTTGAAATTTTAATCCCGAGTTTAACAACCTCTACAGCTTTCTCCGGTATTAAAACAGCACCATCCTCAGAACTCTCCATTCTGTGTCATGTGGCTCAGTGTCATATTTTGTTTTATAATGTTCCTGTGAAGCATCTTGAAACATTTTATTACATGAAAGCACGATACAAATACCTTCCTGCAGATTTGTTATTGGGATAAGCGGGTCATCTGATGAGAGGCTGAGTAAATTGGGCCTATAATCTCTGGAGTTTAGAATAAGAGATGAACACATTGAAGCATACATGGTTCTGAAGGGGCTTGACAGGGTAGCCACTAAGAGGCAGTTTCCCCTGGCTAGGGAATCTAGAAGTTGGGGGCAATTTCAGGATAATGGGTCAATCATTTAGGACTGAGATGAGAAATTTCTTCACTGAGGAATCTTTAGAATTCTCTACCTTAGAGTTTTGGTGCTCCATCGTTGAGTATATTTAAGTCTGAGATAGATTTTTGGTCTCAGGGTATCAAGCGACATGGGAGCAGGCAGACACAAGGCATCTGCTCCTACTTATGTCCCTGTTGTGCTTTTAGCTGCCTATGTCCCACATTCAGCAATTCCTTTCTGAAACCCCTCTGCCTCCGTACATGCATTAAAGCCACCCCTCTGACTGAACACCTCTACTCACACCTTCCTTCTTTAAAACATTTGACATGTTTCAGTGTAAGTGCTCTGGGGGTCATTTTTCTAACATTAAAAGAATCAGGTGGCAGGACCGTATCTCCAACACAGAAGTCCCCGAGGCGGCCAACATCCCCAGCTTATACACACTACTGAGTCAGCGGCGCTTGAGATGGCTTGGCCATGTGAGCCGCATGGAAGATGGCAGGATCCCCAAAGACACATTGTACAGCGAGCTCGCCACTGGTATCAGACCCACCGGCCGTCCATGTCTCTGCTTTAAAGACGTCTGCAAACGCGACATGAAGTCCTGTGACACTGATCACAAGTCGTGGGAGTCAGTTGCCAGCGATCGCCAGAACTGGCGGGCAGCCATAAAGGTGGGGCTAAAGTCGTGGCGAGTCGAAGAGACTTCGCAGTTGGCAGGAAAAAAGACAGAGGTGCAAGGGGAGAGCCAACTGTGAAACAGCCCCGACAAACAAATTTTTCTGCAGCACCTGTCACTGTAGAATTGGCCTTTATAGCCACTCCAGGTGCTGCTCCACAAACCACTGACCACCTCTAGGCGCTTACCCATTGTCTCTCGAGATAAGGAGGCCAAAGAAGAAAGAAATGAATACAGCTCAAGACTGTCTCAAGAATTGACTGAAGAAAGGGTCTTTGACCTGAAACATTAACTCTGCTTCTCTCTGCACAGATGCTGCCAGACCTGCTGAGTATTTCCAGCATTTCTTGTTTTTATTTCAAGAATTGACAGCGCTGGTCAGATCTTTGGCGGATCTTTCTCCTGATACAATTATTGTTTGCTCGCACACCACTGTAAAACCTCATTGAAAAAAAAAATACATATTTTGGAAACGCTGCGAGGGCGGTTAATAGCATTACATGGATGTAAACTACAGGTCGGTTCTGTCTTGGTACAAATTTGCAAAACAAAAATTAAAGCACAAGTACTGCCTCGCCCACACTGGGGGAGGAGGAGCAGGGGGGAGAAACGGAGTCGAAAAAACAACTTTCGTGGCGAAATGCGGTCGGACGACGACCCTCAACAAAATCCACCTTAATCGAAAAGGGGTTGATTTGTACATACTTCCCAGCCCACTTATTCAAAGCCGGCTGTTCAACACGATGCCGCCTGCGCTTGTCGATGTGGAGGAAGCTTTACCACCCCCCACTCCTCCACTTCTCTCCCCCCTTGCCCACTCCTCTCCCCACATCCCCCCCCCCCCCCCCCAAAAAAAAATCACGCGCCAGGTCTAACCGAAAAATCCAAACCGCCTGGAACCGGTTCACTCCGCAGTGCAGCCCGGCATTCAGCGGAGGCGACGACAACGGCACAAGCATCCCTGCCGGCTCGGAGAGAGCGGCCTCCACTCACAGCCGCCAACGTGTAACATACCTTAAGCAAATCATCAATCCGACTTCTTCGACGACAACGACAGAGTGGAGAGTAAGAACAAACATAGACCACCTCGACAGCGCCAGCTTCGATTACAACATCAACCTCACCGCCAGCCGCAGGCTCTGCTGCAAGACCCACCCACCGCCCCCATTGGTCCGCGATCTCTCTCACCTTTTCCTGATTGGTAAGTTCTACCTGTCAATCATGTCAACGTGGCTATCTGCGGTCCGGGCCGCCCAAGCAGCAACAGGAAGGGTTATTGCTTGTGACTTACAACCCGCTCTTTCCTTATTGTGAAAGCAAAATGCTCAGTCTTGCCAGTATTTTATTTAATTTCAAGTATGCACAACAACTTTGCTCTATCTCACTGAGAGTCATAAGCCTACGGAAGAGTGAGTCATTGTGATGCAGAGAATATGCAGCTTTCCGCTGCAGTCTAGTCGGCAACGAATGCCACTCCTTGATTCAACTGCGACAATTAAATGCATCTTATTTAGGATATTTTGGCACATTTTTGCTCATAATCACCCCGTGATATCACCTTACATTTATAAAGTGCCTTTAACGTAGTAAAGTGTCCCAAGTAGCTTCACACCAGCGTTTTCAAACAAATTTTGACACTTAGGGATTATATTACATGAGCTACATTAGGGCAAGTGAGCAAAAGCTTGGTCAAAGAAGTTGGTTTTAAGGAGCGTCTAAAAGGAAGAAATAGAGGCGAATTAGTTTAGGGAAGGAATTTTAGAGCTGAATGCTTAAGACGTGACTCAATGGCAAGCAATTTAAAATCAGGGATGTGCAAGAAGCCAGAATTGGAGCAGTGCAGATATCTAGGAGGGTTGTGACGTTGGAGGACATTACAGAGATAGGGAGGGGTGAGGCCATGGAGGGAGATGAAAACAAGGGTGAGAATTTTAAAATTGAGACGTTGCTTCAACAGGAGCCAATGTAGGGCAGAAAGCACAGGGGTGATGGATCAATGGAACTTGGTGTGTTAGAACATGGGCTGCAGTGTTTTGGATGAGGTCAAGTTTATGAAAAGCAGAACGTGGGAGGTCGGTCTGGAGTGCATTGGACTAGTCAAGTTGAGATGGGGGTTTCAGCAGCAGATGACTGAGACAAGGGTGGAGTTGGGTGATAGTACGAAGGTGGAAGTAGATGGACTTAGTGATGGTATGCCTATATGGTAGGAAGCTCAATTTCAGGGTCAAATATGACCACAAGCTGCGAACAGTCTGGTTAATTCTCAGACAGTTGCCAGGGAGAGGGGTGGAGTCAGTAGCTAGGGTTGGTTTTTTTTAGTCTTCCCACTATTTAATTGGTGGAAAATCCTGCTTCCAGTACTGGAGCAATCTGGCAATTTAGAGAGAGGTGGGGCTGAGTGTTGCCAGTGCAGGTGAAAACTGATGATGTGTTTTTGAATGATGTCACTGAGGGGCAGCACGTAGATGAGAAATAGGACGTAGCCAAGGATAAACTGGTCATTATCTCATTGCTATTTGTGGGACCATGCTGTGTGCAAATTGGTTGCTGCATTTCCTAGATTACAATGTTAACTACACTTCAGAAATACTTAATTGATTATAAAGTGCTTCAGAACATCCTGAGGTGGTGAAATGCACTTTATCATTTAATAAACGTTTCCCCTCTATAAATTTAAAAGTGAAGGGGAGGCCACGCAAGAAAATAAGATCTTGAAATTATTTAATGGCTTCACCTCACTTCATCTGCATCCTCCTCCAGCTCCATGTCCCCTTTTTGTATTGAATTTCAGGATTTTAGTGACTTATGCTGCACAATTTCAATTCTTTTCTATGAAAACTATAAATGTACTGGTATTGATTGCCCTTTACAACATGCAACAATAACTTGTATTTATCCAGTGCCTTTAACATAGTAAAACTGCTTCCCGGGAACATAATCAAACAAAATTTGACACCAAGTCACATAAAGACATTTTAGGACAGATGACCAAAAGCTTGATGAATTGGTCAATTCAGGTGAATTAACTCTCTTAAGCCTTTCACACATATAGTGAGCATTGCAGTGTTGGCATTGGTGGTGTTGAAAAGTGCTATATCATTATTATGTAACAACATAACTTCTTTAAATGGCTTGTGTAAAGCTATGAATGTTTTGCTGACCTTTGGAATTCAGTATGGTGGTGTCAGTTATCAGACTGTCATCAGCTGTGGGGATGTGGCCATTGCCTTCTGTTTCCAGGAAAGCTCAGAGGTTGCATAGTTTGAGAAAGAGAGTAATAGATTTCAGTTTGCTTTACTAAATTGAAATTTATGACAGTTAGTGCTACCTGACAACCATGCTTCAGGGGAATTCCTCTGCCCTACACTAATACCATTAGCATTGAAAATCTTTTCAAAATGAGAGATTCCAAGATGCTGCAGAGCAGTCTTTCAACAGGGGAGACTCATATAATCATTGATCTCATTTTGAAACCTATTTCAGTGGGCCACATTCGTATAATTACTTAAATGAAACAAAGTAAATGGTGGCAGAACAGTGGTATATAGTCTTCAACATTGACTCCGGACCCCATGATGTCTCTTGGCATCAGGTCGAACATGGGCAAGGAAACCTCCTGCTGATCACCACCTACCGCCCTCCCTCAGCTGATAAATTAGTACTCCTCCAAATTGAACACCACTTGGAAGAAGCACTGAGGGTGGGAAGGACACAGAATGTACTCTAGGTGGGGGACTTCAATGTCCATCACCAAGCGTGGCTCAGTAGCACCACTACTGACCTTGCTGGCCAAGTCCTGAAGGACATATTTGCCAGAATGGGCCTGCAGCAGGTGGTGAGACAACCAACAATAGGGAAAAACCTTGACCTCGTCCTCATCAATTTACCAGTTGCAGATGCATCTGTTCACGACAGTACTGGTAGGAGTGACCACTGCACAGTCCCTGTGGAGCCCAAGTCCCGTCTTCACTTTGATGATGCCCTCCATTATTTTATGTAGCACTACCACCATGTTAAAAGATTCAGATCTAGCAGCTCAAAATTGGGCATCCATGAGGTGCTGTGGGATCAGCAGTAGCAGAATTGTCTTCAAGCACAATCTGTAATCTCATGGCCCAGCATATCCTTCACCCTACCATTACCATCAAGCCAGGATATCAACCCTGGCTCAATGAGGGGAGCAGGAGAACATGCCAGGAGCAGCACCAGGCATACAAAAATGAGGTGTCAACCTGGTGAAGCTACAATCCAGGAGTACATGCATGCTAAACAGCGTAAGCAGCATGCGATAGAGCAAAGCAATCCCACAGCCAACGGATCAGATAAAGCACTGCAGTCCTGTGAGAATGGGGTGGTGGACAATTAAACAAATAATCAGAGGAGGAGGCTCCACAAACATCCCCATCTCAATAACAGGGGAGCCCACCACGTCCGTGAAAAGGACAAGGCATTTGCAACTATATTCAGCCAGAAGTGCTGAGTGGACAATCCAACTTGGCCTCCTCCTGAAGTCCCCACCATCACAGATGCCAGTCTTCAGCCAATTCAATTGACTCCATGAGATATCGAGAAACAGCTGAAGGCACTGGATACAGTAAAGGCTATGGGCGCTGACAACATCCCGGCTGTAGTACTGAAGGCATGTACTCCAGAACTAGCTGCACCCCAGCCAAGCTGTTCCAGTACAGCTACAACACTGGCATCTACCTGACTATGTGGAAAATTGCCCAGGTATGTCTTGTCCACAAAAAGCAGAATAAATCCATCTGGCCAATTACTGCCCCATCAGTCTACTCTCAATCATAAGACTTACCCTTTCCAGACTTTGCAGCGAAGGGATGGTCCTTATCACCAAATCGTTCCTTGGTCTACCCCTACTCCTCTGGCACTTTCCCCTCCTTTGAGTAGCTTACTTTGTTCCACACCTCTTGCTCTCATTTAAAATAGTCATTCTCTATCGTTCACCAAAGTACCATAAAAACTTTCTCACTGAGATATCTTCACTGCTTTCCTCTCTCAGCCTCTGTGACTTCTCATTCTCAGCAATTTCAACCTCCATCTCAATTCATCAGGCTCCCTGTCCTCTGAGTTCACTGCCCTACTATCCTCCTTTAATCTCTCCCTGCATATAAATACCCTAACCCATATTCAGTCTCTTCTTTAACCTTGCCATCTCATGTGGCCTCACTGCTCCCATCATGTCAATCATAGATAAGGACATCTCTGATCACTTCACAGAGGGCTCAAGGGTTGATTTTTTGAGGAGGGGGCAATGATGACAGATTTGAACCCAAGGAGAGAGAACCGTTAACAATGTCAGATAACATGTGAGCCAGGAAGGGCAGTTGGGTGGTCAATAGTTTAGTGCAAATCGGGTCAAGAGAACAGGAGGTGGTCTCATGGGCAAGATGAGCTCAGAGACGGCACGAAGGGAGATAGAAGGGAAACTAGAGAAAGATACAAGTTCAGGACTAGGGCAGGGGTGAGCCTTAAAAGAGGTTTGGTGGGCTAGGGTAAGGGAGGGAAGTGGCAGAGGTAGCCGATCAATGGTCCCAATCTTGGTGGCAAATCAATGAGCTTCTCGTATTTATTGGAGGTGAGGTTGAGGAGGATGGGGAGAGGTGTTTAAGAATATGCCTTGCAGTGGAGAAGTTTCCTTGAATGTGATATTGCCTCCCAAAGTTGTGCCCATTTTACCCGGAACTCCATGTTTGAATCTCTCCAATCAGGTTTCTGCCTCTCCCACAGTACTGAAATGACATCCTATGTGACTTTGACCATGGTAACCTATACCTCCTCATCCTTCTGACCTGTCTGCAATTTTTGTCGCGGTTGACCACATCATCCTCTTCCAACCTTTCTTCACCACCGTCGTCCAGCTGGGTTGGACTGCGCACACCTAGTTCCAATGTTAGCCATCCAGTCATACCCAGAGAATCACGTGCAATGGCTTGTCCTCCTGCTTCTGCACAGTTACCTCTGGAGTCCCCCAACACTGTATCCTTGGCCCTTCTTACTTCTCATCTACATGGTCCCCCATGGCAAGTTCATCCAAAAAGACAGTATCAGTTTCAACAGTGCACTGATGACACCCAGCTTTACCTCACCATTACCTCTCTAGATCCCTGCACTCTCTCCAAATTGTCAGGCTGCTTGTCTGACATCCAGCAATTGAACAAAATATTTGAATAAATATTGGAAAGACCAAAGCCATTGTCTCCAGTCCTAACCACAATCTCTGTTCCCTAGCCACCAACTCTATCCCTCCCCCTGGCAACTGTCTGAGAAGACCAGCTTGTTTGCGACCTTGGTGTCATATCTAACCCAGAGATGAGTTTCCGAGCACATATCCACGCCATCGCTAAAACACCGATCTGTAACATCGTAGAACACCACCCCTTCCTCCGTTCATCTGTTGAAACCCTCATCCATGCTTTTGTTACCTCCTGACTTGACTCCATCGCACTCCTGGCCAGCCTTCCACATTCTACCCTCCGTAAACCTGAGGTCATCCAAAACTTACCTAGTGTCCTAACTCGCATGACCCATTCACCCATTACTCCATGTTCGCTGATCTACATTGGCTCCAGATCAAGCAACACCTTGATTTTAAAATTCGCATCCTTGTTTTCATATCCCTGCACGGTCCCGCCCATCCCTATCTCTGTAATCTTGTCCAGCTCCACAACTATAGACGGCAAAAGCGTGATGCAGAAAGACAGCAACAGTGCAAGTTCAATCCTTGTACTGGTTGTAGTAGTTCATGGAGGCCTGCCTCCTCACCTTGCCCACGTTTGCAGAGCGATGACCCTCAAGCTATACAATCCCATTTGTCTCTCTCATAGGGAGAGATGCCTATAGTCCTTTGGGACAGTAGCTAGAACAACAATGATACTATACAAATGCAAATTGTTGTTGTTGCTGTTGTGTGTACTCACTCCATAGAATGATATGAAAGTGAGGAATGAGAGAAGGCCAATCAAGCCATCCACAAGCTACACATCATACCATATCACGGACTTGACTCCATTTCTTTAATTCTCAACCAAACCTTTGCATATTTCTGCATTCCCACAGATCTACCGTAGCTGATTGCTTTCCGTTATGCATTTGCTTAGCCACATTTTCATATCCAAAAAAATCGGTGTGACAAGTACCAATTTCTGCCCATTTTTTGTGTGTGTAAGAAGAAGCGAGCACTGGTTAAAAAGAGCGTACAGCTGGATTTGACTCACAGGCCATATTTTGAATACTTTAGCTTTAGAAAAAGTACCCCGACATGACCTTACCAATGATCCAAACAAGGTTATAACATGTTTCCACCTATAATCAAAATGTTCCTTTTTATTACGTATATTACCATTGGACTTTGCATGGCCCTATTGGAAGAAAGCCAAGGATTTAGACTTTATCTTTGAAGATAATGGAAGTAAACATCGAGAGAGATGTAAAACGGGAGTGTCAATTCACTAAAACCCATTTTACACTATTGTACAAACTCAATATCTACGCCAGGGAGTTCTCCTAATGTCCTGGCCAGCATTTCTCCTTTGACCAGCACCACAAAAACAGATTAACCAATCATTTATCTCACATGCTATTTCTGGGACCTTGCGATATGCTAATTGCCTGAGACTTGTTTTGCTCATAAGGTTTCTTATAGTATCTCAATGCTGGGGTGTTACAACATCATAACATGCTGCAGTGCACTATCCTATATTTAGCTGATATTGAGATGCAATTTAAAAACAGCCGTAATCTTAGGTTAATATGTTTACTCGGAACTAGGGGTTAGAGGGTAAATTCCTTCATAAACAAATGGACCTGTTGTGGTTTTGATGTTTGTGGCTGTTTTATCCCTTCTTAATGGAGAAAAGCATACTGTGCTGGCCTGAGGGATATCCTTGAAAGTGTCAAATCTCTACCTTTTCCAATGGTACCATCAGACATGCCATGCACAATTTGTTGCTTGTTTGGAGGACCCCATGGCAGCACCGGGACAGTTGCTGAATTCTGGTGCCAGCAGTGAGTGATTACTTTAGGTGCTGATCCTCATATTAGAAGAAATATGGTTGCTGTACATTATCACTTTAGTGGTGACACTCTCCTAGTTTTGCTTCGAGGAAGAGGTTTTTGAACCTTTTGTTGACCCTGCACTCAGATATTTTGTTTATTGACAGTGCACAAGTTCCGATCAGATAATTTTGTGATAAACTGAAAAAGAAAATCCTTGCCGAATGGCCCCACCAACAAAAGAAACCCAAATCAGTAGACACTGGGCGGTGGGGATTGGGGCAGGATTGGGGGTTGTTGTGGGGGGTCGGTGGTGGTTGTGGATTGGGGGTGGGATTCAGCAAAGTTTTTTTTTCTCAGGACTTTGTGTCCTTTCTGCTCAATTTCTCATAGAAAAATTAAATATTTCAATTAGAAGCCAATGCAGAGATTTTGCTAACAAATTGTTATTAATCACAGTGTTCATGCTCGTGTCATAAGTGTTGTTAAAGGAAGAATTGGAATTATTCTTTGAATGTTCCTTTGATTAACTTTTAAAAAACAAAACAAAAGCAAAGTACTGTGGATGCTGGAAATATGAAATAAAAACAAAATGCTGGACAACACTCAGGAGGTCAGGCAGCATCTGTTGAGGGAGAAATAGAGTTACAGCCCCTATATTTACAGAGAGGCAGGGTGGGGGTGTAGGGCACATGAGAGAGGCCAAAAATTGCCAAGAGACGAGCAAGCCTAGGGACATGTTATCTACCATTTTTTGTTCTGTTTCCTGTGCGACAGCCAGACAAATTGACAGCCTGGCCAGCAGTAAGTATAGAAAACCAGCAGCGGGAGGCTGCAGCCGTTGATCTTTGGGGACAGACTCTGTCAATCAGGTTGGGGACAGAGAGAGAGAGAAAGAGAGAGAGAAGCCATCAGGTCTGGGAGGATAGGAGAACGGTAAATGCAGCAGAGGGTTGGTGAGAGAGCCTGCCATTGGCAGGTGGCAGGCCGAAGGCTTCTCTGAGGGGCTGGGGAAGCAGTCCTCCTCCTCCTAGCCCACAAGGAGTGCTGGAGAAGGCACTTACCTTGGGGTGCCAGCAGCTCCCGCCTCTCGTTCACTGCTGGGTTTCCTGACTCCTGCGAAACCGGAGCAGCAACAGGAACGTTTTAACCGAATTCTCAATTGTACTTTGGGAGCCTGATGTAGATATGTTAATGAAGTGTTCTGGCTCTCCACGGCAGGACATTTGAATGCCCCGATAGCCACTGTCGTAAAAAAAGTAGCAGTTGCGTGTGCGTTGTATTTGGGACATGGTACCCATATTTAAGGTGTTAACCTCCTCCTGACCCTTTCCTTCTCATCAAAGGCAGGTTAGTATCAGAGCCAACATTTCAGATTGATGAGCTTTTATCATCTTTAACATAAGTGCAGTTTATTTCCAATTATGGAATTTCAGCCACATTTATCCTAGAATGAGACCGTTTTATTTACACAAAGGTTGTTTTAAAAGATGCTTTCTCACTGATTGAGAAGACACAATAGGCAAAAGAATCCAGGGACAGCAGATGCATCCTGTTTGATGGAAAGGCTTCATTCCAAAGTAGACAGTGCTTAGAAAAAGATGCTGACGTCAGGAAGGCACCCACATCTTTGGGAAAAGTAGGATACAATATTCTATCATTTCTGTATCTAGCAATAAAAAAAATTAAGAATTTTTATTTGCACATTTGAGGAGGGCAACAGATCCTATTTGCATCTTAATGATATCACTTGCAAGCAAAGTGCTAATTTATTTCAATGTAAAACTCCAGACCCACAGCAATGTGGTTGACTCTTACATGCCCTCTGAAATGGCCTAGCAAGTCACTCAGTTGTCTCCAACCGCTATGAAGTCAATAAAAAGGAATGAAACTAGACGGATCTCCCAGCATCGATCTAGACACTGGAAATGACAATGGCAAACCCAGCCCTGTCGACCCTGCAAAGGCCTCCTTACTAACATCTGGGGGCTTGTGCCAAAGTTGGGAGAGCTGTCCCACAGACGAGTCAAGCAACAGCCTGACATAGTCATACTCACGGAATCATACCTTACAGACAATGTCCCAGACACTGCCATCACTATCCCTGGGTATGTCCTGTCCCACCGGCAGGACAGACCCAGCACAGGTGGCGGCACAGTGGTATAAAGTAGGGAGGGAGTTGCCCTGGCAGTCCTCCGGACCCCATGAAGTCTCATAGCATCAGGTCAAACATGGACAAGGAAACCTCCTGCTGATTACCACCTACCGCCCTCCCTCAGCTGATGAGTCAGTACTCCTCCATGTTGAACACCACTTGGAGGAAGCACTGAGGGTGGCAAGGGTGCAGAATGTTCTCTGGGTGCGGGTCTTCAATGTCCATCACCAAGAGTGGCTCCGTAGCACCACTCCTGACCGGGCTGGCCGAGTCCTAAAGGACATAGCTGCTGGACTGGGTATGCGGCAGGTGGTGAGGGAACCAACAAGAGGGAAAAACATACTTGACCTCGTCCTCACCAATCTGTCTGCCGCAGATGCATCTGTCCATGTCAGTATTGGTAGGAGTGACCACCGCACAGTCCTTGTGGAGATGAAGTCCCGCCTTCACATTGAGGATACTGTCCATCGTGTTGTATGGCACTATCACCGTGCTAAACGGGATAGATTTCGAACAGATCTAGCAATTCAAAACTGGGCATCCATGAGGTGCTGTGGGCCATCAGCAGCAGCAGAATTGTACTCAACCACAATCTGTGACCTCATGGCTTGGCATGTCCCCCACTCTACCATTATCATCAAGCCAGGAGACCAGCCCTGGTTCATTGAAGAGTGCAGGAGGGCATGCCAGGAGCAGCACCCAGGCATACCTCAAAATGAGGTGTCAACCTGGTGAAGCTACAACAGAGGACTACTTGCCTGCCAAACTGCATAAGCAGCATGCGATAGACAGAGCTAAGCGATCCCATAACTGACAGATCTGGTCTAAGCTCTGCAGTCCTGCCACATCCAGCCGTGAATGGTGGTGGACAATAAAACAACTAACTGGAGGAGGTGGCTCCACAAATATCCCCATCCTCAATGATGGGGGAGGCCAGCACATCAGTGCGAAAGATAAGGCTGAAGCATTTGCAATAATCTTCAGCCAGAAGTGCCGAGTTGATGATCCATCTCTGCCTCCTCCTGAAGTCCCCAGCATCACAGATGCCAGATTTCAGCCAATTCGATTCACTCCGCATGATATCAAGAAACGACTGACGGCACTGGATACTGCAAAAGCTATGGCCCTGATAACATTCCAGCAATAGTACTGAAGATCTGTGCTCCAGAATTTGTCGCACCCCTAGCCAAGCTGTTCCAGTACAGCTACTGGCATCTACCTGGCAATGTGGAAAATTGCCCAGGTATGTCCTGTACACAAAAAGCAGGACAAGTCCAAGCCAGCCAATTACCGCCCCATCAGTCTACTCTCAATCACCAGTAAAGTGATGGAAGGTGTCATCAACAGTGCCACCAAGCAGCACTTGCTTAGCAATAACCTGCTCAGTGAAGCTCAGTTTGGGTTCCGCCAGAGCCACTCAGCTCCTGACCTCATTACAGCCTTGGTTCAAACATGGACAAAAGAGCTGAACTCAAGGGGTGAGGTGAGAGTGACTGCCCTGGACATCAAGGCGGCATTTGACCGAGTCAAGGATCCCTAGCAAACCTGAAGTCAATGGGAATCGGGGAAAACTCTCTGCTGGTTGGAGTCATACCTAATGCAAAGGAAGATGGTTGTGGTTGTTGGAGGTCAATCATCTGAGCTCCAGGACATCACTGCAGGAGTTCCTCAGGGTTGTGTCCTCGGCCCAACCATCTTCAGCTGCTTCATCAATGACCTTCCTTCAATCATAAGGTCAGAAATGGGGATGTTCGCTGATGATTGCACAATGTTCAGCACCATTCGCGACTCCTCAGATACTGAAGCAGTCCATGTAGAAATGCAGCAAGACCTGGACAATATCCAGGCTTGGGCTGATAGTGGCAAGTAACATTCGTGCCACACAAGTGCCAGGCAATGACCATTACTGAATCCCCCACTATCAACATCTTAGGGGCTACCATTGACCAGAAACTGAACTGGAATAGCCATATAAATACTGTGGCTACAAGAGCATGTCAGAGGCTAGGAATCCTGCGATGAGTATCTCATCTCCTGACTCCCCAAAGCCTGTCCACCATCTACAAGGCACAAGTCAGGAGTGTGATGGAATACTCTCCACTTGCCTGGATGGGTGCAGCTCCAACAACACTCAAGAAGCTCAAGACCATTCAGGACAAGGCACCCCATCTACAAACATTCACTCCCTCCACCACCGACGCACAGCCGCAGCAGTGTGTACCATCTACAAGATGCACTGCAGCAACGCACCACGGCTCCTTAGACAACACCTTCCAAACATGCGACCTCTGCCAACTAGAAGGATAAGGGCAGCAAATGCATGGGAACAGCATCACCTGCAAGGTCCCCTCCAAGTCACACTCCATCCTGAATTGGAACTATATTGCCATTCCTTCACTGTTGCTGGGTCAAAATCCTGGAACTCCCTTCCTAACAGCACTGTGGGTGTACCTACCTCATATGGACTTCAGCGGTTCACGAAGGCAGCTCACCACCACCACCTTCTCAAGGGGCAATTAGGGATGGGCAATAAATGCTGGCCTTGCCAGTGACGCCCACATCCCATGAATGAACAAAAATAAAAATTCACTTCATTGTATTCTATGACATTTTTCATGAAGGTTTCCCTTTTGTTGTAGAAGGGTATTGGGAAATACGCTTCTAAGGGTTCTGATTAATGGACATGCAGTTCATGCACTACATCCAAACATGCTTAAGAAATATATCACTCAACTGTTCATTGCGAAGTACTTTGTACTATCATCATCAATATCAAATGCTTGCATTAGATAGTCCCTTTAATATAGAATAACATCCCAATGTGCTTTAGAAAATGGATGCTAAACCAAAAAAGGAGATAATAGCAAGGTGACCAAAAGGAAGAGAAGAAAGATGAAGAAGCAGAAGGATTTAGGGGGGGAATTCCAGAACATGGAGCCTAAGTAACTGAAGGCACAGAAAATGATGGGGGCAATTACAAAAGAGGCCAGAGAGCAATAGAAAGTGTGAGGGTGGACTGCAGGGCTGGGGGAGTTTACAGAGATAGGGAAGGGTGAGGCCATGAAGGGATTTAAACATGAGGATCAGAATTTTAAATTTGAGCCAAATAGGGGGCTGGGGCCAATGTAAATTAGTGAAGACAGGGATGATGGGTGAACAGGACATGGTGCAGAAGATATGGGCAGCAGAGGTTTGGATAGGCTGAAGCTTACAGAAGGTAGAGGAGTCAGCCAGGAAAGTATTGGAATAGTTGAGACTGGAAGTGCCAGAGGATGGATGAAGATTTCAGCAATACATGGGCTGACGTAGGGGAGGAAGCAGGTGATGTTATGGAGGTGGCAGTGGGCAGTCTTGGTGTTGGTGAGGATATTGGGTTGGGAGGTCAGCTTGGAATTGAAAAGGATGCCGAGTTTGTGAATAGTCTGCTTCAGCCTGTTTGGCAGAGGGAAAGTATCTGAGAGGACAAAGTGAAAGGTGGACTGGGTGACAGGAAGGGGAGCAGATAGGAGTGAAGAGCCTGAGAGGCCAAGTGATCGAAAATAGAAATAGAAGTAATGGGCTAAGGTTTGGTGCGTCAGCCAAAATGTACACTAGGAAGGACATGGAATTCAGGTTAAATAAACTTGGCAGAGAATGGAGATTAGAAATTTTTGACTGAAATATAGATTTTTGTTAGGTAAGTGTATCAAGGAATATGGATCAAAAATGGGGAATTGGAGTTGTTACAGATCGGCCGTGATCTGATGTAATGGCGGAACAGGTTTGAAGTTCTGAAGGGCCCACTCCTCTTATGTTCCTCTGAGACATGCCTTGGTTCGAAACAGGGAACCTTGTTCTGGCTCCAGGTGCATTGTATTGGATAGTTCAAAACTTAGTACATTTGATACATTCGCTATCTTAATGCTACATTACATGTTACAATGTCTAACTAACCAACTGTCAGTTCAAAGGTGAAAAGCATCACTAGATTAACAACATCATGATACACTAAGCAAGGCTCACAAATTAAATTGACTTAGACCTTTCTTTTAGCTAGTTACTGTCTTTGGACTTTGTGGATAAACGCTGAGTATCCGAAGGTTTAGTGGACAAAGGCACCAGACCCCAGTCACTGCTGATACACTTAAAGTTTCCTGAGTAAATCATAACTTGCTGGTTAGTTTTTCTTAGATGAAGAGCCTGGTATTCTATTAGCTCCACAAATGATCTCATGCTGGTTTTTTTCTGAGAGAAAAGGCCTGTTTGGCACTTTCTGCACTGAGTTTCTCATGAAGTAACAGTTTTTCAGTTTCCTGAAAAATACAAATTAACAATCACAATTTCAGAGCTCTTACAGCTTTTCACCAATAACACCTTCTTCACAACAGTCCTTCAAACAAATACTACCAAATATAATTCACATTAAAAAAAAAGAGTTGTGGGTTGTGCACAAAAATATATCTAAAATACTATTTATTCCCCTTAAGTTTGCAGACTAAAGTGTGTGTGTGGGGGGGGTGCGGTGGTGGTGGTTCTCTTATCTTTTCATTCATGAATGCGTCTCTTAATTCTGCTCTTGATTTTCCATCCCGATCCAACTACTTGCCAGTGAGCAGAAGCAACATTGGATAACCTGGAACATGACATCAACATGTACACATAAAACAAGTCCTTTCAGCCCAATTCAAAATTCTTGGCCACCTGGGAGTTGTTGCCTCACATCTCTCGCACACCAGTGAACAGTGACCAAGACGGCCATATTCAGGAGCCTGTGAAATGTGAACTGGGGTGAAGGGTCAGGCTTTTTTATGTGCATACTGCTACTATCTCCCACATTACATTGAACAGGTTTAAGTCTCATCAGAATAGACTCCCTGCATCCAGTCATTTCTGTTAGATCTCATTCAAACTCAATACAATAACCTCGGGGCAGGGAGAATGGCTGGTAAAAATCAGCATGGATTCAAACTTTCCACTCTCCTCTAAGCTTACCATATAAGCTATTGAAGCTCATTCCATTTGTGCATGCCTTAGTAAGCTATGTGGTTTCTGAGCTTGGTAGGACAGATTACTGGTCTTTAGGTAAGACCATCTACTTCCATTTCCATAATATTGCTTGTCTCTGCCTCTGCTTCAGCTCATCTACTGTTGAATCTCTCATCCATGCCTTTGTTACCATTAGACGTGACTATTCCAATGCCTTTCTGGCTGGCCTCTCACTTTGAACCCTTTGTAAATTTGAGCTCATCTAAAACTCTGCTGCCCGTATCTCAAATCACACAAAGTCCCATTTACCCATCATCACTCTGCTTGTTGGCAATGCCTCGAATTTAAAGCTAACATCCTGTTTGTCAAGTCCCTCCATGAGCTCACCCCTCCTTATCTCTGTAACCTCCTTCAGCCCTGCAACCCACAGATCTCCACTCTCCTCCAGTTCTGGCCCCTTGCACGTCCTGATTTTCTTTAACTGCACCATTAGCAGTCATGCCTTCGGCTGCCTAGGTCCTAAGATCTGGAATTTCCTCCCTAAGCATCTGTGCCTCTATGCCTCTCTCTTCTCCTTTAAGACGCTTCTCAAAACCTACCTCTTTGACCAAGCTTTAGGTCCTAATATTTCCTTATGTGGTTTGATATCAAATTTTGTTTGATAACCACTCATGTGAAGCAACTTGAGACATATTACTACATTTACTACTGTTGTTAGATGATAAGAGAAGGAAGGAACCATACAAAAGATTCAACTGGATTCTTTTTAGAACTTAGATAGCCAGGCAGTGAAGAATGGAACACTGGACCCTAGTCTTTTGCAGTTGTACGCTTTTACGTACAGAGACACACATTGCATATCATGCACCTCCAACCACCAACAACCCCTCTTTCAGTCTGCACCTATATATATATATATATATATATATAATGCACACCCCTTGAGTACAATTAACACCTAAATGATATACAATTAACAACTCTGACTGCACCAAAGTCTTAAGTTGTTGTTGGTAGGAAAAAATCAAAGAGTAGCAGCAAAAGGAATTTCAACTTTGGCAGCCTAGGGAGGAAGATATGTGCTTGAGAAACATTACAACAGCAGCAACTTGTATTTATATAGTGCCTTTAACATAATAAAACATCCCAAGGCGCTTCACAGGAGCATTATAAAACAAAGAATGATTGAGCCACAAAAGGAGATATTAGGTGAGATGACCAAAAGCTTGGTCAAAGAGATAGGTTTTAAGGAATGTCCTAAAGGAGGAAAGCGAGGTGGAGAGGTGTAGGGAGGGTATTACAGAGCTTGGGACCGAAGCAACTGAAGGCACGGCCACCAAAATCAGGGATGGGACAAGAGGCCTGAATTAGAGGAGTGCAGATATCTGGGAGGGTTGTGGAGCAGCTTACAGAGATAGGGAGGGGCATGGCCATGAGGGATTTGAAAACAAGAATGAGAATTTTTAAAATCAAGACATTGCTTGACCGGGAACCAGTGTAGGTCAGCGAGCACAGGGATGATAGGGGAATGGACTTGGTGCGAGTTAAGACACGGGCAGCAGAGCTTTGGATGACCACAGGTTTACGTAGAGAATGTGGGAGACCAGCCAGGAGTGTGTTGGAGTAGTCAAGTCTAGAGGTAACAGGTATAAATGAAGGTTTCACAAGGCACAAGTCAGGAGTGTGATGGAATACTCTCCATTTGCCTGGTTGGGTGCAGCTCCAACAACACTCAAGAAGATTGACACCATCCAGGACAAAGCAGCCCGCTTGATGGGCACCCCATCTACAAACATGCACTCCCTCCACCACCGATGCACAGTGCCAGTCGTGTGTACCAGCTACAAGATGCACTGCAGCAATGCACCAAGGCTCCTTTAGACAGCACCTTCCAAACCCACGACCTCGACCACCTAGTAGGACAAGGACAGCAGTTGCATGGGAACACCACCACCTGCAAGTTCCCCTACAAGCCACACACCATCCTGACTTGGAACTATATCGCCATTCCTTCACTGTCACTTGGTCAAAATCCTGGAACTCCCTTCCTAACAGCACTGTGGGTGTACCTACACAGGATTGACTGCAGCAGTTCAAGAAGGTGGCTCACCACCACCTTCTCAAGGGCAATTAGGAATGGGCAATAAATGTTGGCATAGCCAGTGATGCCCACATCCCATGAATGAATGAAAAAAAGCAGCAGATGAGCTGAGATAGGAGTGAAGTCAGGCAATGTTACGGAGGTGGTCTTAGTGATGGCACGAATATGAGGTTGGAATTTCACCTTGGGGTCAAATTTGACACCCAGGTTGCGAACAGACGGGCTTAATCTCAGATTGTTGTCAGGGAGAGAGATGGAGTAGTTAGCTCGGGAACGGAGTTTGGAACTCTCCCCATCCCCTCCAACAATAAGTGCGAGCAGCTCATGGACTTCTTCGTCACTAAGATCAAGACCATTCGATCAGTTGCCCTGGTGTGTCCCTTCTACTAGCCCACCTGGCCAAACTTCCTATAATGCTCCCTGCCCTAGCCCAGAACTCGCATCTTTCTCGAGTTTATCTTTTATCTTCCCATATGCGCTCTCTAATCTCATCTTCTCCATGAGACCCATCTCCTGCTCCATCGATCCTATTCCCACTAAACTGCTGATCACCATCTTTCCCTGCCTGTTCCCATGTTAACCGATATTGTAAATGGTTCTCTCTGTTCAGGCATTGTCACCCTCGCCTTTAAATCTGCTGTCATCACCACCTCCTCAAAAAAAAAAGTCCTTGACCCCACCACCTTTGCAAACTAACGTCCCATCCCCAACCTTCCTTTCCTCTCTGAAGTCCTTTGAACGGGTTGTCACCTTCCAAATCCATTCTCCATCTTTCCTGGAACTCCATATTTGAATCCATCCAATCAGGTTTCTGCCCCTGCCACAGTACTGAAACAGCTCATCAATACACAAATGACATCCTATGTGACTGTGACAAAGGGAAACTATCCCTCCTTGTCCTTCTCGACCTGTCTGCAATCTTTGACATGCTTGGCCACACCATCCTCCTCCAATGCCTTTCCACTGTTGTCCAGCTGGGTGGGACTGTTCTCACCTGGTTCCATTCTTATCTATCTAATCATAGCCAGAGAATCATTTTTTCAATGGCTTCTCTTCCTGCTCCTAGACCATTATCTCCAGTGTCTCCCAAGGATCTATCCTTAACCCCCTCCTTTTTCTCATCTACATGCTGTCCCTTGGCGAAATCATCCAGAAGCACAGTGTTAATTTTCACATGTATGCTAATGACACTCAGCTTTACCTCACCACAATTACTCTCGACTCCGCCACTATTGCTAAGTTATTAGACCGCTTATCCGACATCTAGTACTGGATGAGCAGAAATTTCCCCCAATTAAATATCGGGAAGACTGAGCCATTGTTTTTGGCCCCTGCTGCAAACACTACCCACGATATCAAATGTTTTATTAAGTGTAATTTTGAGTGAGCAATGCAACTTATGGAATTTGTCTTTCTCAGAGATTCTGATGTCTCTCTACACAATATGGGAGTTGCAAAAAGAATTTTAGTGGCGAGCATATGTCCTCTTGATTGTCAAAAATGCCGCAGTGGAGGGTGAAATCACTCTGAGATCATAAATACAGTCACCAGTTTGGGACAAGGTAAAATAATTTTCAAAGTACATTTAACAGAAAGAAGACATTACAGTAACAACATACCAAAGAAAATAGGAACCATTCCTCAGAAATATGTAAAATGTCCATGCAATACAGCAAATAATAAGGAGGTGCAAACAGTTCAAAGGCAGCAGTCAGACATTTTTGCTGGATTTCAAAAGCCCCAACATCATCCAGGTAAAGTTAGCATTGCTGTACTAACCCAAAGTCCAGTGTTTTGTCTTACCTTATTGTGAAATCTGGGCTTATTTGCTGGTAAGCAACTAAGGGATAAATTTTAGTAAGATTATTGAGCAAAATGGAGCAAAAAGCTCCAAACTTCTTGCTTATTGCGAAATTGTTGAGATACATGTGTGAAAATTATTACTTATAGTGATTTTTTTTCATGACCTTTCTACCTCTCAGTGTAGATCTTTTGGGACTCATCCAAGTAGTCACATGAATTAGTGAAAAATCTGTAGTATATTTCACTCTGAAAAGTAAACTTTGCTTTGGGTACTCAAATTGGGTTTGCGATATGCTCTACTTATCTTTACCCAGAACTTTGACTCCTAATATTTTCCTGATGTTGATAGAAAAAATACATTGTTCACAGATTTAAAGCAATTGTTGCAATTTTGGATATTTTCAGTGAGACAGCAGTAACAACCCCTTAAAATGAAAGATTTGTTATCAACTTTAGGACATAGTAAAGGAAAAATTTAGTCTTGAAAATACACACTCAGTAAAGTAGAATATGGGCTGACAAGTAGCAGGTACATTTGTGCCATATAAATGCCAAGTAATGACCATCTCTATTAAGCAAAGCACCAACCATTTCCCCCTGACCTTCAATGGCTAATCACCAAATCCCATGCCATCATCATCTTAGGCAGTCCCTCTGGATCGAGGATGAAGTGCTTTCACTCCAGTTCAGTGCGTTCTAAGATGGCTAACGAGTCCGATGTGCGATCCGAAGATTCTACCACATGTGGGTCAGGTGGTGCTTGAAGATCGGGTAGATGAGTTGCTTGAGGGGCTGTGAGCTCATTCCACTGTCTGGACATGGCCTTCGTGTGTCCCGCTGAAGACGTTTCAGGTGCTTGGTGTCTTCCCGAATGCTGCTTTTCCATTTGGAGAGTTGCAAGCCAAGGATTCCCATGAATCAGTGGGTATGTTGGATCCCTAAAGCGTTTTCTCTGCATTGGAGTCTCTTGCCATGACAAAGTTTGGAGTAGAGCAGTTGTTTCAGGAGCCTGGCATCTGGCATGTGAATGATGTGACTGCCCAGCAAAGCTAGAAATGTTGGCTTGGGAGAGGATGCTGACATTAGACTGCTTATCCTGCCAATGAACTTGAAGGATTTTGCAGAGACAGTGTTGGTGGTATTTCTCTATTGCCTTGAGGTGCCTGCTGTAGATTGTCCAAATCTTTGAAGCATCTAGGAGCGCAGGAATTGCTGCTGCCCTGTAAACCATGACCTTAGTCCTGGTTCTCAAATACTCTTTTCCTCAGTCAGCTGAAGGCTAAACTGGCACATTGGAGGCAGTGGTGGAGTTCATCATCTAAGTCTGCCTTCGTTGAGAGGAGACTTCTGAGATATGGAAAGTGGTCCATGTTTTCCAGGGTCTCGCCATGGATCTTTATCGGGGTGGGGGGGGAGGGGGGGAGGGTGATGTGCTGTGGGAGCGGGTTAGAAGAGAACTTTAGTTTTACAGGTGTTTAAAGTAAGGCCCATCCTCTCATATGCTTCATCGAAGGAGTCAACGACGACTTGGAGCTCAGTCTCCAAGTGCGCACATACACAAACGTTGTCTGCATACTGAAGCTCAATGATTGAGGTTGCAGTGACCTTAGTCTTGGAATGGAGGTTATGAAGGTTGAATAATTTGCCATCCATCCTGTGGGTTACCTTCACTCTGGGGAGCTTGCTGGAGGTGAGGTGCAGAATTGTGGCGAGGAAGATGGAGCAGAGGGTGTGATGACCAAGCCTTGTTTGACCCCAGTCGTCACTGAGATAGGGTCTCCGGTGGTCCCGTTAGTAAGGATCACAGCTTGCATATCATCATGCAGTACTTGAAGGATGATGACAAATTTCTGAAGGCAGCCAAATTTGAGGAGGATTCTCCAGCAACCCCTCACAATTGAAGGAGTCAAAGACTTTTGTGAGGTCAAAAAAGGCCATGTACAGCAGTTGATGCTGCTCCCTGCATTTTTCCTGGATTTGCCACGCAGTGGAGATCATATCTGTAGTGCCTCTAATGGGTGAAATCCACATTGTGACGGCTGAGGAGGATCCTTGCAATGATCTTTCCTGTGGCAGACAGCAGGGAGACTCTCCTGTAATTACTCCAATTGGACTTATCTCCTTTCTTGAAGATGTTCACAATTACAGTGTCCTTGAGATCCCCTGGCACATGCTGAACCTCCCAGATCAGGGATATGAGGTGGTGCAATCACGCCAGGAGTGTATCTCTGCTGTGTTTTAGGATTTTGGCAGGGATTCTGTCTGCTCCAGAGGCCTTGTTGCTTTTCAGCCGGTGAATGGCTTTTTCAACTTCATTCTGGACCGGGGTAGTGCGGAGACTAAGCCAGGAAGTGTACTGAGGGATGGCGTTGAGGATACTTGGGTCAAAGAGGCTGGAATTTTACCAGCATGCCGTGTGTCCCGCTGCCAGGACCAAATGCGGGTCCCGAGCCCAAGTGCGAGCGAATAGCTAGACCGCGGAGGGGTTTTTACCGGCAGCAGCCGGTAAAATTTTAAGAGGGTGCCGACCGGACCGCCATCCAATTAAGGCCTGTCTCTCCGAGCTTCTGGCCCAATCAGGGCTGGCAGATCAGCAGCCTGGGCAGCTCCATGGATAGAAGTGGTCGCTGCTGAGGCTGCAGGGGGAAGTGCCTTCGAAGGCCAGGTAAGAAATTTTCTTGTATTCCGCCGCTAGGCGGGCGAGCTCTGGTAATTAGAGGGACGAACCCTCCAGTGGCAGCATCAGAGCTGCAAGAGGGGCCATTGCTGCCAAAGGGCACCTCTGTTGCTCATGGGGCCTCCAGGAAGGAAGGTCCCCCACCCGGGAGGCTGCCTCGATGTACCTGGCGGCCTCCCCACGCAGCGGGAAAATGCCGGCGGGGCATAAAAGACCATTAATAGGCCAGTTAATTGGATTAATTAGCCGCCCACCTCCAGTCAGTGGGTGGCTGAGCCACTGCCATTCCCGCCTCTTGAAATATCCCGTAGCAGCGGAAACACATAGGTCTTCCTTTCCGATTCTGCCTTCCTGCCATCCAGCCAGTCTCCAGAGGGCTGGTAAAATCCTGGCCAGAGTCTCAGATGAGCAGCTCTTTGAAATGTTCCCTCCAGCGGGACATAAAGAGCAAATGGGGGATGGAAAGAGCACGGGAGATCCAACAGCTTGCAGACAACCAGAACATATGTGGGTTCTTTTGTGCTGTGAAGACCGTCTATGGTCCAAATACTCAAGGGCCTATCCTGCTGAGAGCTAAGAACAGAGGAGAATTTATCAAGGACTCACCAACAATGTCTTAAGGGACACCATTGACTCAAGGTTAGATTGCACCAGCCATGTTAGTAGCATGGCTACAGGAGCCAAGTAGAAGTTGGCTGCTCTGCAATGAGTAGCTCATCTCTAGACCCCTCAGAGCCTCTCCAATACCTACAAGACTCAAGTCAGAAAGAAAGAAAGCAAGAACTTGCATTTATATCGCGCCCTGCACAACTTCAGGACATCCCAAAGTGCTTTACATCGGGGATTACTGCCAATCTCAATAACCAAAAGCTCCAATGCCTAGAAATTGTCTGGGGTTACTTTTGATCTCCTATTGCAACTACAGAGAAAATTCAGAGAAACAGTCGATTTTCCAGCAACATCACAGCAGGCAAGTAAACCCTTCATTGTAACAGAAATATGGTATTCATAACTCTGCAGTTGAAACTACCAGATTAAGGGCTGAATTAATGGTGTCATTCCTGTCCGTCACATGGGTGCCTGTCCCATCACAATTGTTGGGTGGGAGCCCATTTTGCATAGGGGAGGCGCGGGTCCCCCCCCCAATCACGTGACATGGGGAAAGGAGGCAAGTCATTGATTATGGCATCAGATGACTCCGGAGCCAGTGCTGGCGCCATATTTAAGGGCCTGCGTTCACTCCTGTCCTGGATACATTGTCAGATTGATGCAACTACAACTTTGTCCGACTGGGTCCTGTATCTCACCCAATCTCCGAGGAGGGCAGAAGATGATGTCCGAGCAAAGACACAGGATGGCCCCACAGCTCAGTGATGCATCCCTGCAGATTCTCCTCCAGGCTGCCAGGGAAAGGCGGGAGGTTTTCTTCCCCCACAATGGCAAGAAGACGTCCTTCCACCTGACCAAGCTTACCTGGGTGGAGATTGCAGAGGAGGTTAGCAGCTGTGGGGACACCCAGTGCATCTGGGTCCAGTGCAGGAAGAGGGGCAATGACCTTCTGTGTCTGCCAAGATGAGTGCTCCATACCAGTCACCTTCTAGAGGCTTGCACGTCACTACGCGGGAGGTTGCGCAACATGAGGATGGTAGCAGTCCTGTGGCGTTGGCTGAGTGGCTAGGTTCTATCTCTTCCTGACAGGTGCTGGGCTGTTTCTTGGCCACAGGCCACCTTCATTCATAGCTCACTTCCCTTAACTCCCATGACAGCGAGTGTCGGCATGAGAGACATCAGATTCCCCAGTAGGGGACGAGGGGCTGAAAACAGCTGAACTGTCATGTTGATATCTGTGCCATTGTCTTCCATCTCCATCCTTCCTCTTGCAGGATAAGAGGGCCCATAATAGGAGGGAGATGTCCCAGTCAGGCGGAAGATTCCCAGATGTACGTCCATTTACCTCTACCTAGGAAGAGGCTTTGGAGCTGGTGGGCACCCAGGGCGGCCACTCAATATCTGAGGGGGATAATGGAGTCCCTCCGCAAGACAGCGAGGATTATCTCCCGTTGGAGACGCACATAACACTTGGTAGGCATCAGGAGAGCTGCACAGTCTAGCCCACGAATGTCTGTGTTTTGTCCAACAGGTAGCCATTTGCAGGGATCTGCAGCCACTGGGAGACGGCTGTCCACCTCATGAGGGGAGGTGCTAGTGTAGTGGTACTATCGCTGAACTAGTAATCCAGAGGCCCAGGCTAATGCCATGGGAACACAGGTTCAAATTTCACCACAGCAACTGGAGGAATTTAAATGCAATTAATTAATAAATAAAAATCTGAAATTAAAAGCTCGTCTCAGTAATGGTGCCATGAAACTATCATCGGTTTTCGTAAAAACTTATCTGGTTCACTAATGTCCTTTAGAGAGGAAATCTGCTGTCCTTACCTGGTCTGGCCTACATGTGACTCCAGACCCACAGCAATGTAGTTGAATCTTAACTGCCCTCTTAAATGGCCTAGCAAGCTACTCAGTTGTCAAGGACAATTAGGGATGGGCAACAAATGCTGGCCTTGCCTGCGATGCCCACATCCCATGAAAGAACAAAAAAAAAAGGATGCACTGTCCCAATACACTCTTGCACCCTCCACCAGCGCAGATACTTTCACCTTTTGGGTAACTGCTTGGCTTTAGAATCAGGGTCACAAGCTGGCGAGGGCACCACACGTGCGCGAGCAGCTGCGGAGGTTGAGACAGCCAAGTCCTCAGACAGTCGGAAGAGTGTGGCTAGCCAGGCCCATGCTGAGCCCCAGGATGATGACGAGCCTCTGGTGTTGACAGCACAGGGTATGCTGGAGTTACAGAGAGGGATAGGGCAAAATCTGGTGGAGATGCCAGAGGTCTTGCGCAACCATGAGAGGACAATGGAGGAGTCCATCCATGTCTTGACTGCTACCATGTCTAAGGCCTGTGAGCACATGGCTTCCTCCATCGAGAGACTGCCAACCCTCATGGAGAGGCAGATCCATGCTGACCTGCACGCCGTTGCCTTGGCCAGGAGCTTGACACAGCAGTAGCAAGGCGAGAGAAGGAACAACATCTCAGATGATTCTGCAGCTCCTGGTCCTTCTCTGGTGAGCAGGGAGGCTCACGAGAGAAGGAGAGGCTGACAGCCACATCTGGGGGTTCCCCTCAGGGCATTCTGAGTGTGGTAATTGGCTCCTCAGCTCAGCTCCAGCAGCGACGATGACTGAGGAGAGTCATGCACCAGTCCAGGACACACCCATGCAGCTGAGGCCTTACAGGCCTCAGGCAACCAGAGGGCTCCTGCCAAAGACAACACAGGCCAAGGGACAGTCTGATCAGCAGCCTACCTCCAGCCCAGCAGCTGCTGCCGGGATCACACCGCATAGGAGCACCTGCTAATGGATTGAAAAGAGCACATAGCAACACTTTGGGTTTCACGGGTGTCGAATCAACGTTTGGTGTTAAATAATTAAAAGATCCTCAAACCGTTAGGCTTCATTGTCTGAAAGCCATATGCCATCATGATTTAACTGTGAGATGTAAACCTCACCCTTTTCCCTCTGGCTATGCCAATGTGACCACAGTCCTCATTAACATGTCAACGTGTTAAGAGCCCCCGTTAATATTTGCTCTCCCGTGGGCACTAGCACACATTGCATCTGCCTGCAAGACAAGGACCAGAAATGGAAAGGACACGACAGAGTTCAGGCATTAAGGTGAGCCTTTATTTCATTCTCTGTGAATGGACACCAGGATGGCTGTGAACGAATCGTTGTGAGGTTGTCTCTTGCCTCCTTCACACGTTGCTGTACCTGTCTGGGTACCTGAGGATGTGCCAATTCTGTCGGAGTCACTCATGGACCTCAGAGCCCAACCTTGATGATGGCCCACCCTCTGTTCCAGCAGTGTGATCACTGACAAAATCTAGAACCATAGAAAAATTTCAGCACAGAAGGAGGCCATTCAGCCTGTTGTATCCGTGCCGGCTGAAATACTAGCTGCCCAATCTGATTCCACCTTCCGGCACCTGGTCCATAGCCTTGCAGGTTACAGCACTTCAGGTGCATCGCCAGGGACGTTTTAAAAGAAACGTGCCTCCACCACAATTCCTGGCAGTGAATTCCAGACACCCACCACCCTCTGGGGGAAAAAGTTTTTCCTCGTCCCCTCTAATCCTTCTGCCAAACACCTTAAATCTGTGCCCCCTCGTAATTGACCTAGGGGAAACAGGTCCTTCCTGTCTACTCTATATAGGCCCCTCATAATTTTGTACACTTCAATTAAGTCACCCGTCAGCCTCCTGTGTTCTAAGGAAAACAACCCTAGCCTATCCAATCTCATATTGCAACTTTCAAGTCCTGGCAACATTCTTGTAAATCTACTCTGCACTTTCTCCAGAGCAACTATGTCCTTCCTGTAATGTGGCGACCAGAACTGTACGCAATACTCCTACTGTGGCCGAACTAGCCTTTGATACAGTTCCAGCATTACATTCCTGCTTTTGTATTCTATACCTCGGCCAATAAAGGAAAGCATTCCATCTGCCTTCTTCCCCACCTTATCTACCTGTCCTGCCACCTTCAGGGACCTGTGGACATGCACTCCAAGGTCTCTTACTTCTTCTACCCTTTCAATATGCCGTCCCCAAGTGCAGTACCTCACACTTCTCCGGATTGAATTCCATTTGCCACTTTTCCATCCACTCAACCGAACCATTGATATCATTCTGGAGTCTACAGCTTAGAGGCCTACTCGGGTTGGGAAAAAAGAACCCGACCGAACCACAGCGGACCCGAGCCCGACCCGAACCTGTCCCAACTTGGCCCGACCCGACCATCCCTTCACTTACCTTCCAACTGGGAAGCTTCACGATGCTGCAGTGCATGCGCGATGATGTCATAGTGATGTCACTCGCTCATGGCGCAGACTCAGTTTCGTCCCGGACTCCCAGCTCAGGTAAGTCTTTTCATTTCAATACTTACCAGCAGAGCACTTACCGTGTGTGTCCAGCCCAACTTGACTTGGACTTGGCCCGCCCTGACCCGACCCGAGCCCGAAAGCCATACCCTGAAGATGGGCCTGACCCGACCCTAACCCGACAAATGTCGTCGGGTTCGGGTCGGATAGCAGGCCTCTACTACAGCTATCCTCTTCCCTATCAACGACACAACCAATTTTTGTGTCATCAGCAAATTTCCCAATCACGCTTCCCATTTTTAAGTCCAAATCATTAATATATACCACAACCATCAAGGGACCCAACACTGAGCCCTGTGGAACGCTACTGGAAACAGCTTTCCATTCACAAAAACATCCGTCGACTACTGCCCTTTGTTTCCTGTCTCTGAGCCAATTTTGCATCCAACCTGCGACACTCCTCTGTATCCCATGGGCTTTCATTTTACTGACCAGTCTGCCATACGGGACCTTGTCAAATGTCTTACTAAGATCCATGCATACCACATCCACTGCACTACCCTCATCACTCCTCCTTGTTACTTCCTCAAAGAATTCAATTATGTTAGTAAGACATGACCTTCCCTGATCAGTCTGTGCCTTTCTAAGTGGCAGTTTATCCTGTCCCTCAGAAATGATTCTAATAATTTACCCACCACCGAAGTCAGACTGACCGGCCAATAATTATTTGGCCTATCCCTCGCACCCTTTTTAAACAATGGTATAACGTTCGCAGACCTCCAATCCTTTGGCACCTCACCCCTATCCAATAGCAGTGCATCTGCTATTTCCTCCCTGGCTTCTTTTAACAACCAGGATGCAATCCATCCGGCCCTGGTGATTTATCCACTATCAAGGATGTCAGACCCTCTAGTACTTCCTCTCTCATTATGCTAATCACATCTAATATTTCATACTGCTCTTTTACTACAATGAACTGGCATCGTGACACCGGATTTCTGGGCAGATGCTGTATTGTGATTCTCTCTGCCACCACGCCACGTTCCCACCCTCGGTGGCTGCACAAAATCCAGCCCTAAATGTTTCCATTATTTGTCATCCTATCTGGAGTAAAAGAAAAGCTTTAGTATTTTTGAGATGTACTTACTTGTCAAGGGTGTGTCTACGTCCTCTTTTTCACGTGACACTGTCTGCATATGCAACAAAAGCATATAATTGTCCGAACAAATGCATAGTCATCTATTCAATAGAAACTATTATGCAAAGCAGGATCCTGAAACTAACAAGGTTTTTTTTAATGCTGAGTGAAGGGTGTGACCCATGACTCATAGCCATAGTTCCATTGCAAAACATCAACATATGGACGGATGCTTCAGAAAAGCAGAAGTCTCAATCAGAAACAGCTGTCTGTTTTACGTGCCGACTAGCTGAATGTTATGAGATATGAAGGGCTTAGGTGTACAGGCAACCAGAGCAATGGTGAGCTTTGATAATTACTTAAAAATGAGGACATAATCCCTGTGACATTATGCCTTTACTATTAATCTGCTCAAATTTCTCTTGAAATGCCGTTCTTCACTGCCGGCAAGAATCTACATTTTAGAGGTCCAGGAACAATTTCCTTGTGCAGTATTTCCCCCTCTGAGGAGGCATGTGGCTGGCTGAGATCAGTGAATCTTTGACACAAACCTCTGGCTTTTACAAGTATTGTATTATGAATTGAGTGGGGAATGTACCTACCCAGATTTGTAATGAACAATTTTAAAAAAGCAGCAAGCCATTGAGTCACTCTGCTCTCTTCAGCAGCTGAGAAAACAACATTTTATAGTAGTAGCTATTCCAGGTAACATGTTGTCACCTCCCAGATTCATGCCCATCTTTCCCAGAACTCCATGCTTGAATCCATCCAATCAGGTTTCCAGCCCTGCCACAGTCCTGAAACGGCTCTGATCAAAATTAATCCCTCCTCGTGCCTTCTCGATATTTCTGCAGCCTTTGACATGATTGGCCACATCATTCTCCTCCAATGCCTCTCTGTCGTCCAGCTGGGTGGGATTGCACTCACCTGCTTCCACTCTTATCTATACAGTCTTAGTCAGTATCACCTGCAATGGCTTCTCTTCCTGCTCCTGGACTATTACTTCTGGAGGCCCCCTCCTGTTTCTCCTCTATATACCTGGTGACATCATCTGAAAACACAATGTCAGTGTCTCTAAATTGCCAGACTGCTTGTCGGATATGCAGTACTGGATTAAATTTTCTCAAGCTAAATGTTGGGAATGCCGGAGCCATGTTCCCAGTCACAAACTTTGTTCCCGAGCCACCGACTCCATTCCTCTCCTTGACAACTGTCTAAAGCTGAACCAGGCTGTTCGCACACTTGATGTCACATTTGACCCAGAGATGAACATATACCACGTATCCTTGCTGTAACTAAGACTGTCAGCTTCTACTTCTGTAATGTTGCCTGACTCCGCCCCTGCCTTAACTCACCTGCTGCTGCAACCATGCCTTTTTTATCTCTAGACTTGACTATTCCAATGCACTCCTGGTTGAACTTCCATCTTCCACCCTCCATAAACTTAAGCTCATCCAAAACTCTACTGTCCTGATCCTAACTCACACCCATCACCCCTGTATTTGCTGACCTACATTAATTCTTGGTTGAACAATGTCTCAATTTTAAAATTCTTATTCCTTTTCTCAAATCCCACCATGACCTCACCCCTCCCTATCTCTGGAACCTCCTCCAGCCATACAACCTGCCAAGATATATGCGCTCCTTCAATTCTGGCTTCTTTTGCACCCCAATTTTAATTGTTCCACCATTTGCAACCATGCTTTCAGCTACCAAAGACCTAACCTCTCGAATTCCCCCCCACTAAACCTCTCCACCTCTCTTTCCTCCTAAGTGCTCTTCAAAACCTAGCTATTTCACTAAACTTTGGTTATCTGTCCGAATACCTACTTATGTGGTTTGGTGTCAAGTTTTGATTGATAACATTCCTGTGAAGTGCCATGGGACAATTTACTATGTAAAAGGCACTAAATAAATGCGAATTGTTGTTTTAGAACCAGTTCACAGTGACACCTCATCCAACATCCAATCCTTTCGCAGAGACGTTCTTTCCTCCTCCAATCATGCGATTCTTCTTCCTTCTCAATGCACTCTTCCATTAGTCCACCGCAATTCAAACTGGTATCTTTTCTTCCACTACCCCCATTCAAGCTGGCACTATTCCTTCCTTCCCTCATTATAAATTCCTATGTCTACACTTATAATAGCAATTATCTATGTAAACTTGTCATACTGCACGTATACGCTTGGAGCAGTGGTGGCTCTATAACATTTCAGTTTTGTGTCTCATCTCAGCTTATATTGCACAGAAAGTTTGATGCTCAACTAACTCTACTCACATTTCCACCTTGCAGTCACTATCACTATTTAACTATCTTCAGCTTATTTTAAAAAAAAATTAAATCTGCACACACTTCCTGTCTACAAAACTTGCTTCCTGTTGTCATTCTTTTTATCACATTACCCCTATAAGTTCCTATGTTTACATTTCTAGTGGAAATCCTCTAAATAAACTCAAGAGTGAGGAAAGAATAAACCAGTAAAGTAACTGAAAGAAAAACTTGCAATTATATAGTGCCTTTCACAATTTCAGGATGTTCCAAAGCACTTTATATTCAATTGAGAAGAAAGACTTGCAGGTGAGGCGAGAGTGATTGCCCTTGATATCAAAGCAGCATTTGACCGAGTGTGGCGTCAAGGAGCCCTAGCCAAATTGAAGTCAATGGGAATCGGGGAAAACTCTCCACTGGTTGGAGTCATACCTAGCACAAAGGAAGATGGTTGTGGTTGTTGGAGGCCAATCATCTCAGCCCTAGGACATTGCTGCAGGGGTTTCTCTGGGTAGTGTCCTCGACCAACCATCTTCCGCTGCTTCATCAATGACCTTCCCTCCATCATAATGTCAGAAGTGGGGATGTTCGCTGATGATTGTATGATGTTCAGTATATTTTGCAACTCCTTAGATACTGAAGTAGTCAGTGTCCATATGCAGCAAGACTTGTACAACATTCAGGCTTGGGTTGATAGGTGGCAAGTAACACTTGCGCCACAAAAATGCCAGGCAATGACCATCTCCAACAAGAGAGAATCTAACCATACCTCCTTGTCATTCAACAGCATTACCATTGCTGAACCCCCACTATCAACATCCTGGGGGTTACCATTGACCAGAAACTGAACTGTAGTAGCCACATAAATACTGTGGTTACAAGAGTAGGTCAGAGGCAAGGAATTCTGCAGTGATTAACCCACCTCCTGACTCCCCAAAGCCTGTCTACCATCTACAAGGCACGTCAGGAGTGTGATGGAATACTCTCCACTTGCCTGGATAAGTGTGGTTCCAACAACACTCTGGAAGCTCGGCACCATCCAGGACAAAGCAGCCCGCTTGATTGGCACCACTCCACCACCTTAAACGTTCAGTCCCTCCATCACTGATGCACAGTGTATCATCTACAAGATGAGCTGCAGCAATTCACCATGCCTCCTTCAACAGCACCTTCCAAACTAGCGACCACTTCCACCTAGGAAGACAAGGACAGCAGGCGCATGGGAATACCATCACCTGCAAGTTTGCCTCCAAGTCACACACTATCCTGACTTGGAAATATATCGCTGTTTCTTCCCTGTCGCTGGGTCTAAATCCTGGAACTCCCTCCCTCACAGCACGAGATGAACTGCAGCGGTTCAAAAAAGCAGCTCACCACCACCTTCTTGAGCAATTAGGAATAGGCAACAAATGCTGGTTTTGCCAGCAACACCTACATCCCATGAATCAAATTTTAAAAATTAAGTGCTTTACAGCCAATGAAGTACTTCTGAAGTGTAGTCACTATTTTAATGTAGGAAACATGGCAGCCAATTTGTGTACAGCAAGCTCCCATAAACATCAATGAGGTAATCTGTTTTAATAATCTTCCTTGAGGGATAAATATTGTACCAGGCAGCAGGATGAACTTCTATCTGACTCAGAGCTGTGAATGATTGCATCTTAAGCAGCCATATGGTTTTTTTAAAAGCAGAGTTGCTATGGACGATAAGTGCACCTTGCATTGTGTAGCATTTAGTATGCATTTAGAAGTCTATAAATTAACTCATCATTCTCCTCTAACAGGATCATGACTACAAATGAAGTTTTATCAAGCAATTCATCAGAGTTGAACAGTGTATTGGAGCTACCAGCTACATACAGCTTACCAGATGTAGGTGGTGAGCTGATTTCTGATGAAAATATTACTGAATGCACTTCAGATTCTACTGTTAACCCTGTTTCCTCATTGATGCTCACAGTAAATACAGGTATGCAACAGATATTTTCAAAGATGTTTATCAATATCGCTAGTCCCGTAAACTCGAGTGAGATAAAAATTACAATCCAGTTGTTTTGGGTTAGCAAGGAAGTTAGCTCATGACCATTTTCAGGGAGGTTTCACACTAATAACTATTGTGAAACCAGTTGAGATATTAGATTTAAGTTAAAAGACCTTTTTCACACTTCAAGGAATGAAAGGTTGGCAAGAACAAAGTAAAATTAGAAGTTTTTGTTACCCCTAGATTTATAAGCTTCTATCTGGGAGTTTATGACATTTAGATTTGACAGACACGAGCACAAGATAATTTGGATGAGAAAGGCTATTCAGTGCCTCAGTTCATTTATCCAGAATGACCCTAAAAACCTCCCACTGCAGCGTCTAATTGGTTCTTAAGTTATTCCAGGATTTTTACCTCCACTAATCCATTCAGGAGGAGACTATTCCATGTGTTGACAACTCATTGTGCAAAGACAGACTTATTTATATCAATCTCAAATATACCCTTTGGTGGTTTGAACCTGTGGTCCCTTATTTTACCCCCACAATTTAATGTGGAATAACTTTCAATATTTACCTTTTCAATATTGTTTGCAATCTTACTCTATAAGATCCTCTTGGGTGCCTATTTTCCAGGCTAGTCTTCCTCTATGGCTCAAGAGTTCTAAGACTAGGTTCCAGCTTTGTGGCTTCTTTACTGTACTGCCTCCAAGACTTAAATGATTCAGTGACTAGAACTCTGCACAGCACTCTGCAGAGTACTGAATGTGGACTATATTCTACTGTTTTGGTTGTACAGTTTCAACTTTCTGTTGACTTTGTTAATTGCTGCTCTACATTAGTTGGATATGTTGTCCATAGATTCTATTTAAACTTTTAGGTTTTTTTTCAACTTCGCATGTAACAATTACAACATAATTTAGGGAGTGCATGTATTAGTCATTTTTCCTTTCTGTGTGCAGTACTTTATACTTGTCCCTATTACATTTTATCTGCCATTTTGCTGCTTATAAATTTTGTTCAACTCATTTTTGTAACTTCAGAGCTACCTTGTCCAATTCCACAGTCCTTCTACTTTGGTATCACCTGCAAATTTAACTTCAACATAACTTCTATAAATACCCCGCTGTTTTCTGTTCTTGAGGCAATTTCTTATCATACCAAAGTTCATCCTGAATTCTTACCTGAACCTTCACAGCTTATTGCCGATATAATTCTATGCAAAACTTTGTCAAATGTCTTCTGGCTGACTATAGTCCACTTGGGCTATTACTCTATGAAAAAAGTCAACGAGGTTGGTCAAGCAAGATCTTCATTTTCTGAATCCATGTAAACTGCTGTTAACTTTTTTTTTATTGTTCCATGAACTTTAAGTTTGCATCTGCTAATTGTTCCCATTATTTTGCACAGAATTGCGAAAGACTGATGGGTCTGAGGTTGCCTGTTTTTCATTTAATCAACTTTTTAGAATATGGGCAACAAATGTTGCCTGTTGGCAACCTACTGTTACCTCCCCAGTGTCCAAGTGACTCCTTCAGAAAAATTGTCTGTGGCTGGCAAATCTTGTCTTTAGTTTCTTATAGCATTCTTATAAATAACATCTATTCACATTGATTCATTCTTTTCATTCTTTACCCTTTTCACCTGCCTAAGACTTCGCTGTCATCTATGTCAAGGTCACCAATTTTGCCTGGATTAACTTTGGGAAGGGCATGTTGTTCACAGTTTTCCTTGTGAATACTTGAAGGAAGTAATCATTCAGCCGAGATCCTGTAGACATGGAGAGATTTAAAGAACAGCAAAGGGATACAAAGAAAGTAATATGAACTGCAAAAAGGTAATGAGAAAAAATTTGCGAGGGCTATCAAGGCCAGCACTAAAGTTTTTTACAAGTATATTAAGAGCAAGAGATGGTTCAGAGTAATGACTTAAAAAACAGATGCAGATATTGTAATTAAGATCAGGAAATGGGAGACTTGCAAAATATTTACCCTGTATTAGTCTTCCCAGTACAGGATAAGAAACAAGTACCAAAGACATTATAAACAGAACTAAAAATAAATCAATGGAAGAAACTTGCTAGATTTAATATAAGTTTTTAAAAAAAGGAATGGAGAAAACAAGAAAATAAAGATAGATAAATCTCTCGTTCCTAATGATTTTCCCAGTGTATTTAAAAAAAGTAGGTGAGGAAATTGTAGATGCTCTGGTCATGATCTTCCAAAACTATTGGCGAGCAGAGTGCAGAAGATGAGGGATTTCTTCCAAGCCCTTGTCAAGTCAATCCATCAGTCTCTCTTTTGTAGAGCTCAGAGTCTGCAATAGCAGCTTTTTAAGCTTCCACCAATGCTGCAAAATGAACATGAACACCTTGTGCATCTGCAACAATGTTGGAGATATCCAGACTTTCCAGTGTAGACTGTAGAGTCATCATGTCCTGGGAGATGATACCACAGACTGGAAACAGACTTCTCCACACTCTCAACCACTGTGGTGAAATTCCTTGACATGGCTTCCAATACCTCAATGGGACCAGCAGTTTTCTTCTCTTGACTGGGCCTCATCTCTGTCCTCTACAGCAGAGCTGGGAGAGCGCCTCTCCTTCCAATGAGTACTCTTCTGTGCTGTCCTTGCCACCATTCCCTGCTGCTGCCAACTCATGCTGGGTATTTTATCACATGCAACCCCCCTCTGGCTTACTATCTACTCCACAAAGAGTGCCAGTGTCTGAGCTGGTTCCTAGGAGGGTTGCAGCATTTTACAGTCCCTCCTTAGGAGGATTGTTTTCTTCTGAGGTGTCTTCTGCAGTGGCCTCTTGCTGTTGAGAAGTACCTGGAAGAAAGAAAAGTGAAAGAAGCTAGGATGACAGTTAGAAGCAAGATGTTTTCAGTGAACAGTCTTGAGAATATACCGTGGTGTTGTGAAGCTTTTTTTATATCTGTTGAATGAAGCAGTACAAATAGTATACAGATCCTACTTAGATAAACCACCAGACTCTCTTTCCCTGTTACACATGGCCATCGATCTCCCATCTCTTGCGGGTGATAAGATTGGGGTGTCCTCCTCCCACCTTGGTCCTCCCACTGGCATTGTGTGTGGTCTTGACCTGCAACAAGAGAGGGTGAGAGTTGCTGAGTGTTTTTTGAGAAGGTAAGTACAGATGTGTGGGGCTTGTGCATATAGTGGATGTGTTGAGATGCAGCGAAGAAGCAAGATGGATTAAGGAAAGGGAGGTAATGAACCTAAAGCTAAATATTTGTAATGTGATGTGAGTAAGGAGTGGTGGGAGCAGTTGGTGGTTATGCAAGTGGTATATGTGAGAAAAGCATGGTGCAGAGAGGAAAGAAGTATGCTTGGATTGAGAAAAAGGCATTGCAGTGTACCCTTGTGATTGTGTGGTGAATTATGTGGTGGAGGGGAAGTTCAGAGCAGTGGGATGTTGTTGAAAAGATTGTTAAGAGGTGTTGTTGAGATAGCTGGAGATTAATGTTGACTCTAAATTTTCTTTGTCCAGGGTAGGCTGCAAACTCCTCTGAGTACTACTTTTTTGTCCATGAGCAGTTTAGATTTCAAAAGTCACTGAACTGCCACGAAGTTGTGAGCAACCTATTTATTTCAATGCACAGTACATTCCAGATTTCTGTGTGACTGTGCATGCATGCATCATAGGGGGAACATTACTGGAAAGGAAAAAATCTGTATTCACTCTAGCTTCTCTTGTGAGCTCATTGAACGTTTCCTTACATTGAGCCATGTCCTGGTGATGATGTTGTTGGCACTGATAAATTCAGCCACTTCTGTCCAGGCATGCTTCATTCTGACCTTTGGGGAAGACCTTCTCCCTCCTGGCCCTCACTTCTTCCATTAGCACGTACAGGGAGATATCTGAAAAGTGGGAGGCATACAGCTGCAGTTGATGCTACTTTCTGCATTGTGTCAAATCCTTCTCGGATATTGGCATTGAGGATGCCATTAGACTTTGCTATGAGCCCTGCTAGGGGGGTACTTAAAAAAGTATTTAGGAGAGCGAAGAGGGGACATGAAAAAACAATGGCGGGCAAGATAAAGGAAAATCCCGAGGCGTTTTATAAGTATATTAAGGGCAAGAGGATAACCAGGGAAAGAGTAGGGCGAATTAGGGACCAAAGTGGCAATTTGTGTGTGGAGCCGGAGGACATAGGTGAGGTTTTAAATGATTACTTTTCATCTGTGTTCACTATGGAGAAGGACGATGTAGGTGTAGAGATCAGGGAGGGGGATTGTGATATACTTGAACATTTTAGCATTGAAAGGGAGGAAGTATTATCTGTTTTAGCAGGCTTAAAAGTGGATAAAACCCCAGGCCCAGATGAGATGTATCCCAGGCTGTTATGTGAGGCAAGGGAGGAGATAGCAGGGGCTCTGACACAAATTTTCAAATCCTCTCTGGCCACAGGAGAGGTACCAGAGGACTGGAGGACAGCAAATGTGATACCATTATTCAAGAAGGGTAGCAGGGATAAACCAGGTAATTACAGGCCGGTGAGTCTAATATCAGTGGTAGGGAAACTATTGGAAAAAATTCTGAGGTACAGGATTAATCTCCACTTGGAGAGGCAGGGATTAATCAGGGATAGTCAGCATGGTTTTGTCAGGGGGAGATCATGTCTAACTAACTTGATTGAATTTTTTGAGGTGGTGATTAGATGTGTAGATGAGAGTAAAGCAGTTGATGTAGTCTACGTGGACTTCAGTAAGGCTTTTGATAAGATCCCGCATGGGAGATTGGTTAAGAAGGTAAGAGCCCATGGGATCCAGGGCAATTTGGCAAATTGGATCCAAAATTGGCTTAGTGGCAGGAGGCAGAGGGTGATAGTCGAGGGTTGTTTTTGCGAATGGAAGCCTGTGACCAGTGGTGTACCGCAGGAATCGGTGCTGGGACCCTTGCTGTTTGTAGTGTACATTAATGATTTAGGCATGAATATAGGAGGTATGATCAGTAAGTTGACATGAAAATTGGTGGTGTCGTAAATAGTGAGGAGGAAAGCCTTAGATTACAGGATATAGATGGGCTGGTAAGATGGGTGGAGCAGTGGCAAATGGAATTTAACCCTGAGAAGTGTGAGGTGATGCATTTTGGGAGGACTAACAAGGCAAGGGAATATACAATGGATGGTAGAACCCTAGGAAGTACAGAGGGTCAGAGGGATCTTGGTGTACTTGTCCATAAATCACTGAAGGCAGCACACAGGTAGATAAGGTGGTTAGGAATCTTGCCTTTATTAGCCGAGACATAGAATATAAGAGTAGGGAGGTTATGATGGAGCTGTATAAAACGCTAGTTAGGCCACAGCTGGAGTACTGTGTACAGTTCTGGGCACCACACTATAGGAAGGATGTGATTGCATTGGAGAGGGTGCAGAGGAGATTCAGCAGGATGTTGCCTGGGCTGGAATATTTCAGCTATGAAGAGAGACTGCATAGGCTAGGGTTGTTTTCCTTAGAGCAGAGAAGGCTGAGGGGAGACCTGATTGAGGTATACAAAATTATGAGAGCATCGATAGGATAGATAGGAAGAAACTTTTTCCCTTAGCGGAGTGGTCAATAACCAGGGGCGTAGATTTAAGGTTAGGGGTAGGGGTTTAGAGGGGATTTGAGGAAATTTTTTTTCACATAGAGGGTGGTTGGAATCTGCAATGCACTGACTGAAGGGGTGGCAAGGGAAGGAACCCTCACAACATTTAAGAACTATTTAGATGAGCACTTGAAATGCCATAGCATACAAGGCTACGGGCCAAGTGCTGGAAAATGGGATTAGAATAGTTAGGTGCTTGATGTCTGGCATAGACATGATGGGCCAAAGGACCTGTTTCAGTGCTGTATAACTCTATGACTGTATGACTCTATGACTCTAACTGCCTTTGTTTCTAGAGGGTAGTTCTCAGTGTTTCTACATGATTATGATGCTCACCCAGTTTTCTTCTTTTTAAAATAGGACCCTACTGTCTGCAGGCTTTAGAAATTTGGCTGACTTCCAAGGACTCTCTACTCGTAGAAACATAGAAAATAGGAGCAGGAGTAGGCCATTCGGCCTTCGAGCCTGCTCCGCCATTTATTATGATCATGGCTGATCATCCAACTCAGTAACCTGTTCCCGCTTTCCTCCCATATCCTTTGATCCCTTTTGCCCCAAGAGCTATGTCTAACTCCTTCTTGAAAACATACAATCTTTTGGCCTCAACTGCTTTCTGTGGTAGCGAATTCTACAGGCTCGCCACTCTCTGGGTGAAGAAATTTCACCTCATCTCAGTCCTGAAAGGTTTACCCCATATCCTTAGACTATGACCCCTGGTTCCGGACTCCCCCACCATCGGGAACATCCTTCCTGCATCTACCCTGTCAAGTCCTATTAGAAGTTTATAGGTTTCTATGAGATCCCTCCTCACTCTTCTGAACTCCAGCGAATATAATCCTAACCGCCTCAATCTCTCCTCATACATCAGTCCCGCCATCCCAGGAATCAGTCTGGTAAACCTTCGCTGCACTCCCTCTATAGCAAGAACATCCTTCCTCAGATAAGGAAACAAAACTGCACACAATATTCCAGGTGTAGCCTCACCAAGGCCCTGTATAATTACAGCAAGACATCCCTGCTACTGTACTCTTAATCCTCTCACTATGAAGGCCAACATACCATTTCCCCTTTTTACCGCCTGTTGCACCTGCATGCTTACCTTCAGTGACTGGTGTACGAGAACACCCAGGTCTTGCTGCATATTCCCCTCTCTCAGTTTATAGCTGTTCAGATAATAATCTGCCTTCCCGTTTTTGCTACCAAAGTGGATAACCTCACATTTATCCACATTATACTGCATCTGCCATGCATTTGCCCACTCACTCAACTTGTCCAAATCACCCTGAAGCCTCTCTGCATCCTCCTCACAACTCACCCTCCCACCCAGTTTTGTGTCATCTGCAAATTTGGAGAAATTACATTTAGTTCCCTCATCTAAATCATTAATATATATTGTGAATAGCTGGGGTCCTAGTACCAATCCCTGTGGTACCCCACTAGTCACTGCTTGCCATTCGGAAAAAGACCAGTTTATTCCTACTCTTTGTTTCCTGTCTGCCAACCAATTTTCTATCCATCGCAATACACTACTCCCAATCCCATGCGTTTTAATTTTACACGCTAATCTGGTATGTGGGACTTTGTTGAAAGCCTTCTGAAAGTCAAAATAAACCACATCCACTGGCTCCCCCTCATCAATTCTACTAGTTACATCCTCGAAGAATTCTAGTAGATTTGTCGAGCATGATTTCCCTTTCGTAAATCTATGCTGACTCTGTCCGATTCTGCCACTGTTTTCCAAGTGCTCTGCTATAAAATCTTTGATAGTGGACTCTAGAATTTTCAGACTGCCCATTTTTTGATCCCATTTTCATTTCTTGATTCTGGAACCATTAATGGAGCGATCTATATCTCTCCATGTGGAGTTCTCTAGATTGCTGACTAAGTTAGAATGGGAAAATGATGGCATGGGTGAGGTTGTGGCTGTTTAGGTAAGAGTGGAAGGCCACTCGCCTTTTCCTTCCTCTTGCTCCTCAGTAGCCTCTTCTTTTGCCTTATCTAGAAGAAATGAAAAGGTGTTGCAATATTTTGTGACTACCATGACAATTCCCCTTTAGCTTTTGAAAGTGTCCGATTATACTGCTTGCTAGTGTGTTTCAACTATTATACAAGCATATTTGACTGGTCCTCCTACTTCTGGTCTCTTCCCCTCTTTTGGGACAGAGGAGACTGCTTAGGGGAGACAGAGAAGGAGTAGAGCGAAAGAATATAGGAAGCTAGGAAAAACAGACAGACTGCCTGGAAGAGTCAAAGGGGGGAACTGAATCTGGGAAACTTGGAGACTGAGAGAGTTAGAGATGCGATCAAGAAGAGACTGACTCATTCTCCTGAAAAGTGACTAACTAATGGGAGAGGGCGAATGGTAATTGGACCAAGGTGTAGCAAGAGGGAAGGAGGGGAGCAAGAACACATCATCGGTGGAAGGAAATTATCTCAGTAAGATTCCCTCAACTGAGGCAAAGGGGTGTAATGCCACACAACATCAGTGACAAAGAGTCCAGAAAACTGGTTCACTGATTGGGGGGGGTTTATGGGAGGGAGCTGAAAAACTACTTTGGGGTGTGGCGCATGGAGAAGAGAGAGACATACCATTTTAGCAGGGGAGGGGCATTTGTAGTGAAACTGCCTTAGTGAGGAGGAGGGCTGAAAGGAAACTATCTCAGTAGGGGAAGGCAATAAAACCAACTCAGAGAAGGTATAGAAGGACTGCACCTCAGATAGACTTCTTTTGTAGGGAGTTGGGAACGATAAATAACCTCAGCACGGAGAGGAGTCCAGGAAATTAGCTTGCGGTGCATTACCTTGTCAAAGGGGTGTGAGGGTTGGGAAACTAACTCAGTAACAGGGGAATGAGGAATCTGGACTAGGTGATCATGCAAAACAATATCAGCAGGGGTAGGAGGGTCTGGAAAGGGGCAATCTTGGCTGAGGACAAGGGACAGGAGGAAAAGTAGGGGATGAACAGGGTGGTGGAAAACACTGGCAGTGGGAATAGGAGGAAAAGTACTTCAGTGGGGGAGAAGTGTTTGTACTGGTTTTGTTTCTTCTTGCATTTTTAAAGGTCCCAAGTCTTGGATTAAGAAGACACTGCACTTTCTGGGATTTGGAGGCTGCCTGATTTGAGAGATTTGGGGGAGGTCGAATTCATGTACCTTTAGCTTAATAGCAGAACACTTAACTTTGGAAAGCTCCCCTCCAATCGCAGTATAACAGGTATTGCAGGTAAATGTAGGTACTTGTAAAAATGAAAAAGTCATTGGCATAGGGGTTTTCAATGCGTTTTGAAATAAAATGTTGTGACCCATCGGCCAATTTTAGTATAAACCAATAGATGGAGACTGAATAACCTTCAGTGAATGACAACGGTCATATTTGTGGAATGTAATCTAGCATTTTGAATTTAGAAGAACTTGTACTTTATCATGTGTAATAACAGCATTTTTGTTTACTGCAGAATCTTGAGCCCCAATATTAATGGGGAGGTAACGCTAGTTAGGCCACAGCTGGAGTACTGTGTACAGTTCTGGGCACCACCTTATGGGAAGGATGTGATTGCACTGGAGAGGGTGCAGAGGAGATTCAGCAGGATGTTGCCTGGGCTGGAGCATTTCAGCTATGAAGAGTGACTGGATAGGCTAGGGTTGTTTTCCTTAGAGCAGAGAAGGCTGAGGGGGGACCTGATTGAGGTATAAAAAATGATGAGGGGCATTGATAGGATAGATAGGAAGAAACTTATTCCCTTAGCAGAGGGGTCAGTAACCATGCGGCATAGATTTAAGGCAGGCGGTTTAGAGGAGGTTTGAGGAAATAATTTTTCACCCAGAGGGTGATTGGAATCTGGAACACACTGAAGGGGTGGTAGAGGCAGGAACCCTCACAACATTTAAGAAGTATTTAGATGAGCACTTGAAATGCCAGAACATACAAGGCTACGGGCCAAGTGCTGGAAAATGGGATTAGAATAGATAGGTGCTTGATAGCTGGCACAGACACCAAGGGCCGAAGGGCCTGTTTCTGTGCTGTATGACTCTATGACTCTATGATTCTAGGTGGGAAGTAGCACTCCACTTCCTTCCTGGATGCACCCTACTCACCTGCACAAAAGAGCAGGTTAATATGGGGACACAGCGGGAAGGAAGCGGGTTCAGAGGGAGTAAGTGACTCCCGTTAATTTAATTGCCCCCTCTCCCGATTTCTGCCAGGCGTAATGTTCCTGCACATTTATTTAATGAGGAAGTAAAATCTAAGGAGCAATATTTCTTTCTGACGAAAGGTCACAGACCTGAAACTTTAACTCAGCTTCTCTCATTACAGATGCTGACAGACCTTCTGCGTATTTCCAGCATTTTCTGTTTTTATTTGACTGATTTCCCCAGTTCTCTGTGATCTTGAAAAAGTTTGGGAATGTTGTTTGACAGAATAGTTTAACTGATTGTAGAATGAATGTATTTGCAGTCTGTTTCATAATCCAGTACAGTAGGAAAGCTGAACCAATTGAACAGATCACTGCTGGTATTCAGAGATGATGGACTGCATTTTAACACTCCGCTGCCAAAGTAGGCAGTGGACATAAAAAAATGCGGCCCTCACGCACGGGGACCACGTTGTTGAGCCGCCGCGATTTCAAATGCAGCGGCTCATTTGCATGGCCACGGCACCCGCACCCCGCGATGACATGGAGGGGCCGGCAACAGCATCCGTGCCAATGCGCAGGCGCCAGCACCATTTTTAAAAAGCTTACAGCCCTCAATGTACATTTAAAATTTAAAGTGCCAGTTAAAGGAAAACTTTGGAAAAATGAGATTACATTTCCATGCATTTCCCACCCCCCCTCCCAGTGGCATATCACAACATTCCTACCCTTCCCCCCCAGAATTCCTATATTGAAAATTTGACCTCTCCCCCCACCCCCCCACAAAAGTTCAGCACCTTTGTTCTTTACCCCATCCCCGCTTCCCGCCTCCCACATGGAGAAAAAATCTTCCCCCTCCCCACATTTCCCCGAACAGGGATTCGATGGCGCGGCATTGTCGGCGGCAAGAATGAAGATGGCAACACGATGGCAGAATCGCTGCAGTCTGCATGGTAGTAGGCATTTACATATTTTAATGCAGGTCCCGTCACCGAGCGACGGGGCAGCTGCAACAAGGCCTCGCCGCCAAGTTGGGTATGGGGCCTGCTGACTGGATTGGTGGCGGGCCTCTGCCCTACCGATTTTCATTGCCGCCCTGCCACCGTTCCTGGCAGCGAGGGCCTTTAAAATCCAGCCCGATGGTTGTTGAAGTGAGACAAGAAAAAAGGTTCTTCTTAGACACTTCACTGTAGTAACAATTTCTTTCAAACTTCCAATGCAAGTGGTGTACTTTGAAAACAGAGAGGCATCAGTGTTACCTAACTGAGTGACAGGCACGACCTATGTTCTTAATGTAAATTTAGTTTCCAATGTTTGGAAAAATATTGCTTTGTCTGAAGGTTCCTGAAATCAATATTGAAGTAAAGAAAATGTAATTGTGTGAAGATGCATTCACAGTAAAACATTTTAACCTTTTGTGATAAAAGAAACCAACTTTCTAAAGTTCTAAAAATGAGGAAGTAAAATCTAAGGAGCAATATTTCTTTTTGATGAAAGGTCACAGACCTGAAACTTTAACTCAGCTTCTCTCACTACAGATGCTGACAGACCTTCTGCGTATTTCCAGCATTTTCTGTTTTTATTTGACTGATTTCCCCAGTTCTCTGTGATCTTGAAAAAGTTTGGGAATGTTGTTTGACAGAATAGTTTAACGATTGTAGAATGAATGTATTTGCAGTCTGTTTCATAATCCAGTACAGTGGCGCCACAAAGATTGAATTCTGTGATTAAAACCACTAATATTCTTTCACTGACACACAAATGCTGCAACTGAATAAATATTGGGATTTTGTTTTAATCCTTGTGCTATTTATTTCTGACTTCATGAATAGTTACAAATAAAAATCATCTGAAGTTTGATTTTATTCCTTAGATTTTCTCCCTAACCTTTCCTTTCATACCAGCCTATCGTTTCTGTGGATAACTAATCCTCTGGCACTCCCCGCAAAGGGGCTCTTTTCATGCCAAAGCCTGTATAGTGAATGACAGTGGATTATTGAACTGTTGGGTTTCTCACTGCTAAACCCAGTCCTGTCCTCGCAAGACGTTGCCCCTATACAAACATTTTCGACGCAGAGTCACTGAATAGCAATCAGGAGCAGAACCCTGGCAAACCTTCCCACCAAGCTCAGAGATACCCAATGCATGCATTATAACACTTCCACTTTTGTCACATTGTGATCAACTAATTCATCACATAAGCATATTTACTCAGTCAGCCATCAGGAGAGCTATTTAGTGTCAATGTATAAGAAAGTATTACATTGGAACAATTTATACTTAAAAGAAGCTGAACCCCCAAGTTGTTCCTATTCCTTTCATTATTACAATGCCTATTTTCTCTCTGTTGAATTAATTTTTGAGTTTTAGCGTCTAAGTTGCTTTTTATTCACTCATTAAGATGATGGTAAAAATGGTCTCTGCTGGCCCACACTGCTTGCATGACCAATCCTTCGCCTGCAACCCAAACTGGGGACTTTCCACCTGGTTATCTTGGGCTGGTGATTGATCCACATTTTATTTTTACATTCAAATAACGTAGTCCTAAAACTATATCTAATTTTTATGCTTGGAACTCTGTCTGAAATATATTCTTTTTGGCAAAGTGCAATGTCAAAATGCCACTTGCCACCTCATGCTTTCTTGTTACAAACTATCATTTTGTTATTTATAGAGCAGTATTGTTCATTTAGATGCAACCAAGGACATTGGTCAATCTCCGTAGTTAGTTGTTTCAGTCTGTAACAAAAGTTTAGGTAAGCTTATCACTAAATAGCATTTATCGAACTGGGCATTGGAATGTATCTTTTTGTGTTACAGTCCTGATCCCAACTACGAACAGTTAGAGCTCATTTTTCTTGTGCTGCGGCTAGATCCTGCATCAATATGGAAAAGGGTTTCTCTTGACGCTATCAGCAAGGCAGGTTGATGGAGTTAAACATTCGGCTTTTACAAAGCCTTACTATTTATTTCAACAGCACAAAGCAACACATACTCCGGCACTTCTCTAATCCAACTTGGACTAAAAATTACGTCGTCAGGATTCACACCTTTATTTGCTATACTGCTTTGGCCCTATTTATACCTGTGCAGAGGCAGAACAAATGAACAAGAATGTTAGGTGTTTTCACTTTAGATGTGCGGCCAGATTTTCAAAAGCAGGGCTGGGATCCCGACATCCCGGTGAAGGTCATGACCACACGCTTCAGCTGCATTGTTCTCGTGACGCAATCTTTGAATGCTAATGCCCTAATTGGACAAGAGGCGAGCTCGGCATCCAATTAGAGCACCTCCAGGAGGCAGGAGCTGCCTGCCTGGCGCCAGCAACAAAGGCAGCGGATGTCTTGTTGGGGCTGCCGCTGCCTTGCCAAGGAGAGTAGGTAGCTCATGAAAGGTACAGGACAATAAAGATAGCAGTAAGTAGTCATGAACGCCAAGTGGGGGTACAGCGCTTGACCTGGCACTAGTTTGCCCTCAAATTTCATTTCAACACACATAGAAACAAATTTTCTTTTTCCCCCGACAACTGTGCACTAATGTGCACCTGACTGGTTGGGTTGGCAAAATCAAATTTAAAAATTGCCTTCCTGAACGCCCAAGCCCCTTAACAAGCTCCTAAAGGAGCTTAATGGGCCTTTAATTGGCAACGTGCATGTTCCCCGTTCCCTGCCCCCCCACCCCACCTCACTAGCACTTTGAAAATTTGAAACTGTCCTGGAGGCGTTGGGATCCTGAGATGACCTTTGGGATCACGATTTTCAAATGGCGCCCAACCCCACGTTCCTTTGAAAATTGGGTCCGTAGTGCCTCTGTTCTTTAAACATAGTTCAAATTACACTTATAAAACTGATACAGAGCTTGCTATTGTATGCTAATTAGGGCCTATGAACTTACTTTTGTTTTGCTGCCTCCTTTCAATAAAACATTGGTGTGATTTAAAACACAAATGAGGAGAACCGTACCTTCATGTTGATTACAACATTATTGGAATGAGAGACATTATTCACCCATTAAGCTTGTTCAGTTTACTGTGTTGTTATCCTCTGGTTTCTTCATCAAGAAAGTACTTTAAAATTTCTATTAAAAAGTGATTTACTTTCTGAATCATTCTTCTCTTTCTTTCTGCTGTTGAACTGAAATGATCGGGATTATTTACATGTTTTTACCAGTTATGTTGTCTACATTCTCTTCTGGTCAGATTGTTTCATTTTAGATCACCAGAAATACTGTAAATGATCAAATAATCACAGATTGTCCTATATATGTGACGGTGCTTACATCCCTTGAATTGTCCCGAAAGCATTTGACCGTTCTGGATGAAGAATGCACTTTATCCCATTTATAGAATCATAGAAATTTTGGTAGAGAAGGAAATAATTTAATCCATCTCATGCCTGTGCCAGTGCTAACTCTATATATTAGAACTATCTATTTGAATCCAATTTGTATGCTCTTTTCCTATCTCTTTTAATATTTTACCTCTTTGAATGTTTTTTTTATTCATTCATGGGATGTGGGTGTCACTGACCAGGCCAGCATTTATTGCCCAACCCTAATTTCCCTTGAGAAGGTGGTGGTGAACTGCCTTCTTGAACTGCTGCAGTCCATGTGGGATAGGTACACCCACAGTGCTGTTAGGAAGGGAGTTCCAGGATTTTGACCCAGCAACAGTGAAGGAACAGCGATATAGTTCCAAGACAGGATGGTGTGTGGCTTGGAGAGGAACTTGCAGATGGTGGTATTCCCATGCATTTGCTGCCCTTGTCCTACTAGGTGGTAGCTAGTAAACTTTAGCATCCTAGCCGCCCCACTAACAGATGCCCTGAAGAAGAAGGTAAAGGTGAGATGGACAGAGGCGTGTCTAGTTATGAACATATGAAGTTGATGGGTAGGCAAAGACCTTCAAGCCAGCTGCACACAATTGGGGTGCCTGAAGCACCCAGCAGCATCCATACAATTTCATGGAAGAGGCAAAAAAATTGTTAAAAACACAAGGCCAATTCGGGAAAGAAATCAGAAAAATTCTACTTCAACGCCTTAGACCAGAAGACTACATTGACCAGATATATTACTCACCATATGAGGGGACCAAAACTGTATGCAGTATTCTCAGTGCAGCCACAACTGATTCAGTTTCAGTAGTCACTTGTGATAATGTATTTCATATTTTAATAATCTTTTGCATAGAAAATCTTCTAACCTCTCCCTTTATGCTTCTGGTGTGAACTCTTAACGGAATATATCCTTATTACCATTTCACCCGTCAGTGGCAATAATCTTTCACCATACCTTCTCAAATGCTTTCAAATTTTTTGACACTTTTGTTTAATCGCCTCCTCAATTTTCTATGCTTTAATAGTAACCTTAGTTTATAAAATTTCTATCTTAATTATATCGTCTCATCCCTGTTAAAATTCTAGTAAATCTATGTTGCATCTTTTCTGTGGTGTTACTATCCTTTTTATAACAGCTGTATCCTAAGCAATGTCTTGCACAGATTCATTATCATCACCTTTTTTAATTAAATGCTACTACATATAAAACCCCAAATCATTTTTGCTCTCATTGTGGCTTTTTCCATTTGCAGTCTTCCTTTTAAAGATGTGTGTATTTTTACCCCAGATCCATCTTTGCGCCTAGGATAGTTTTCTGCAACAATAGGCAGGATTTTCAACCTCCGATGGGGGCGAATATGGAGGTGGGCGGGTGCAAAACTTGGCGATGGTGGCAGGCACCAACCCACCCCTCCCCAGGTGGCAGGATTGACGGCTGGAGGGCTACGTGCCTGCAGGCCATTTGAAGGTACTTAATGGCCTATTGTCAGAGGCATTCAGACTGAATTTTCCAGTCGGCCTGTGGGTCCCCCGAGCGCTGGGACTATGTCAATTGCGTGGAGGCAGTCTCACGGCAGCAGACCAGGGGCGGGCACTCCAGGCATGCTTTGAGGCCCTCCCCGCCTGCCTGGCTTCAGCTGCAGCCACAGGTCACCCTGTAGAGGGGCTCTCCTTCCATCAAGGTGGGCTGGCCGCTGAGGCTATTTTTAAATTTGAAAACTTAGAAAATTGAAGAGAAGGCGCCTCAAAATGGAAGTGCCCTCTCTCAAAACTGAACTGCAGGCTTCAGCTCCATCCGAGCTGGAGGGTCTCCTATTGGCCCTCCAGCTTTGAGAACACAAGAACATACAAGAAATAGAAGCAGGAGTTGACCTTATGGCTCATCAAGCCTGCTGCACCATTCAAAATGATTCAATTCCACTTTCCCGCCTGCTCACCATACCCTTTGATTCCCTGAGAGACCAAAAAACTATCTATCCCAGCCTTAAATGTATTCAAAAATGGAGCATCCACAGCCCTCTGGGGTAGAGAATTCTAAAGATTCACAACCCTTTGAGTGAAGTAATTTTTCCTCATCTCAGTCCTGAATGATTGGCCCCTTATCCTGAGACTGTGCCCCCGTGTTTTAGATTCCCCGACCAATCCTTAATTGGATGGTGAGCTTGCCCTCTGGCCACTCATTGGCCAATTCGGGGAATATCATTGTCAGGTGACTGTTGCTCAGACAATGTGGGGTCGTAACCCACATTTGACCCCGACACTGGTCCCCATCTAAAAGGCAAAATCCTACCCAATATGTCCTCGAACCAACAAGGGGAATGCCACATTAGATTTAGTAATGAATAATGAGCCAGATTTAGTTAGCCTAATGATGCATCAACATTCATCTAATAGTGATCATAATATGATCGAATTCAACATATGTTTCAAAGGGAGAAACATGAAAAAGCCACTAAGATTTTAGAGTTAGGTAAGGTTGACTTCAATGACAGTTTGGGGCGGCACGGTGGCGCAGTGGTTAGCACTGCAGCCTCACAGCTCCAGGGACCCGGGTTCGATTCTGGGTACTGCCTGTGCGGAGTTTGCAAGTTCTCCCTGTGTCTGCGTGGGTTTTCTCCGGGTGCTCCGGTTTCCTCCCACATCAAAAGACTTGCAGGTGATAGGTAAATTGGCTGTTATAAATTGCCCCTAGTGTAGATAGGTGATAGGGAATATGGGATTACTGTAGGGTTAGTATAAATGGGTGGTTGTTGGTCGGCACAGACTCGGTGGGCCGAAGGGCCTGTTTCAGTGCTGTATCTCTAAATAAAAAATAAATAAAAACACAGTAAACTGGGCAAGTCTGTTTATGGGTAAAACGACAGAGAAGGTCAGTGGGAGGTGTTCAAAAAGGAATTCAATATGATACCGGACCAGTTTATACCCCTAAGGAGCAAGACCTCTACTTGCCAGAAAAAGAAGCCATGGATGACTAAAGTGATGAGACAACATAAAACTAGAAGATAAAGCATACAGAAATGCAAAATATAGTTCAGATCCTGGCAAATGGGAAACATACAAAGAACAGCAAAGGGTGATGAAACAAATAGAGCTACACAAAGGGAATATGAAAAGAAACTTACAAGGGATATCAAAATAAACACAAAAAGTTTTTACAATTATGTTAAAAAAGGGAGAGAGAGGGTGGTCAAGAGCAATGTGGGCCCCTTGACACAACAGTGATACTGTCAACGAAAATAAGGAAATGATGGATCTGTTAAATAATTGCCTTGCGTCAATATTTATATTAAAGGAAGCGGTCAGATTGCCGGAAATCCCAAGGAAACTAATATTGAATCAGGAACAAGGACTCACCGAAATTAACATAAGCAAAATAACAGTAATGAAGAAAGTAATGGCACGAAAGAGTATCAAATCTACAGGACCAGATAGTTTCCGTTCCAGGGTTTGAAAAGAAGTAGGTGAGAATGTTACAGATGCCGTAACTATAATCTTCCAAAGTTCTCTTGATTTGGAAACTGTATCTTTAGATTAGCATGTCGCTCCACTATTTAAAAATGATATGAGAGGAAAACCAGGGAATTATAGACCAGTTAGCCCAATATCTTTTGTTGGGAAATTGTTAGAGTCTATAATTAAGGATTAGTGACTGAACAGTTTGAAACTTTTCAGCTGATCAGATACAGCTAGATGGATTTGTAAAGGGTAGATCGTGTCTGACAATCTGATTAAATTCTTTAGAGGTGACTAAAGTACTGGACAGGAGAATGTCTATGGATATTATTTATATGGATTTCCAGAAGGCATTTGATAAAATCCCTCATAAGAGACTGTTAGCTAAAGTTGAAGCCCATGGAATTGAAGACAAATTATTGACTGTCTGAGATTAGCTCATACTTTTCTGAATATAAACTAATATTATCTTTTATTGTGATTTCTGGTAGTTTCCCTATCACTGATATAAAAACAGAAATTACTGGAAATTCTCAGCAGACCAGGCAACATCTGTGGAGAAAGATCATAGGTTAGCTGCTCTATGATTACTTAGTTATCCCTCACCCTTTATAGCAGGGTGTAACATTTGCCAATGCCCCAGTCCTTTGGTACACTTACATACGAACATACGAATTAGGATCAGGAGTAGGCCACTTGGCCCTTCGAGCCTGTTCCGCCAATCAATGAGTTCATGGCTGAACTGATTACTCCACATATCCACCTACCCCCGATAACCTTTCACCCCCTTGCTTATCAAGAATCTATCTACCTCTGCCTTAAACATATTCAAAGACTCTACTTCCACCGCCTTTTGAGGAAGAGAATTCCAAAGACTCACGACCCTCTGAGAGAAAGTATTTCTCCTCATCTCTGTCTTAAATGGGCAACCCCTTATTTTTAAACAGTGACCCCTAGTTCTAGATTCTCCCACAAGGGGAAACATCCTTCCCACATCCACCCTGTCAAGACCCCTCAGGATCTTATATGTTTCAATCAAGTTGCCTCTTACTCTTCTAAATTCCAACAGATAGAAGCCTAACTTGTCCAATCTTTCCTCATAAGACAGTCTGCCCATTTTAGGTACTCCAGATGTGGTCTCACCAGTGCCCTGTATAGCTGAAACATAACCTCCCTACTTTTGTATTCAGTTCCCCTTGTGATAAACGATAACATTCTATTAGCTTTCCCAAGTACATGCTGTGCCTGCATACTAACCTTTTGCGATTCATGTACTAGGACCCAGATCCCTCTGTATCTCAGAGCTCTGCAATCTCTCATCATCTAGATAATATGCTTCTTTTTTATTCTTCCTACCAAAGTGGACAATTTCACACTTTCCCACATTATACTCCATTTGCCAGGTCTTTGCCCACTCACTTAACCCATCTATATCCCTTTGTAGCCCCCTTATGTCTTCTTCACAAGTTACTTTCCTACCTATCTTTGTGTAATCAGCAAATTTAGCAACCATACCTTCGGTCCCTTCATCTAATTCATTTATATAAATTGTAAATAATTGAGGGCCCAGTACAGATCCCGATGGCACACCACTCATTACATCTTGCCAACCAGAAAATGACCCATTTATGCCTAATCTCTGTTGCTGTTAGCTAGCCAATCTTCTATGCATGCTAATATGTTACCCCCTACACCGTAAGCTTTTATTTTCTGCAATAACCTTTGATGTGGCACCTTATCAAATGCCTTCTGGAAATTAAGTACAATACATCCACCTTTATCCACAATTCCAAACTGCTATTTCATCACAACCCACCCTCAGTATTCTGAAGCATAGATTTAATCTCATCCTTCTAGAATACTAGTCCTATTGCCTTCCCATTATAGTAGCTAGTTATTTCTTAAATGAATGCAGTGTCATGGTCTTAACCAGTCTTCCTGGCAATCTGTCCAACTGTTGAGAACCTTCTGTGTAAACAAGTACTTTCCAAAGCCAATTTACCTTTCACAAAACTGAACTTGTGCCTCTGGCCCTATAGCACTGACATATTTTTTATTTTTTTAAATTTATTTTTATTTAGAGATACAGCACTGAAACAGGCCCTTCGGCCCACCGAGTCTGTGCCGACCAACAACCACCCACTTATACTAATACTACATTAACCCCATATTCTCTACCACATCCCCACCATTCTCCTACCACCTACCTACACTAAGGGCAATTTACAATGGCCAATTTACCTATCAACCTGCAAGTCTTTGGAGGGGTGGGAGGAAACCGGAGCACCCGGCGAAAACCCACGCAGACACAGGGAGAACTTGCAAACTCCGCACAGGCAGTACCCAGAACTGAACCTGGGTCGCTGGAGCTGTGAGGCTGCAGTGCTAACCACTATCTGAAATTATTGTTTCAGACTTACTCCTACTTCCCATGGAGTCCCTTATAAACCCACCTAGGTGCCCTCTCTGATAACTCTTTTTGAGGTTGAAGAGCCTTGTCTGACTAGATATTAGCTGGTTCTTCTTTGCCCAGAGAGTAGTGAGCCTCTGCAATACATTGCTGGCCGATGTGCTAACTCGCTGGACCAGCTTCTGACTGGGGGCAGAGATCACATCATATCGAAGGTAAGTGTCTTTCTCAGTAACATTTGCTCCATATGATCTCCTAGACTGGTTACGATCAACTGAGGGGGTAGGACAGAAATTTTACTGTTTTTTTGTTCTCCCCCAGGAGGTTACAAGGCTATTCTGAAGTTGGTCGGAAAGAAGAGAGAGGGGTGTCGGGGTGGGAAGGTGTGTTTAGTCATGATGGTCGAGCCACCGTGGCCCGGGCAGTCTTGATAGACCAGCTGGTCTTTTCCCGCCCATCATTTTCATATGTTCTGTTATGGCCATCTTGGCTGCTAGTTTGTTTTGAAAGTTACTTGTAGGTTTTCTTTCCATTAAAAGTCTATGGTAAGTTTCCAACCAATGAAATTAATATGTCCAGTTTGGCATATAGGGTTTTCCTGACAGTTCATATCTTAACAAGCTGCTCCGCATAGCTTTTCCCTCTTATACCAAAGCTCAGCCGTGTTCACAGAATCACAAAATAATTATGGATGAGCAAGGCCATTTAGCTGATCAAAGTTCATCCCTGCATTGCTGCACTTCTCTGCACTAATTCCTGGATGGCCCCATTACCTGACAGTGATCAGAACTGTACACTGTACTGCTGGCACGTCCATTCAGGGTAAAAGCCTGTTACCCGACCCAAACTTGACGGGACCCGACGACATGTTTCGGGTTCGGTCGCTCTGCTGGGTCTGGCTTTCGGGGTCGGGCCGGGCCGGGCACACACAGGAAGTCTTACATTTTGCTCTGCTGGAGTGGCGAGTGTAAAAGTTGAAAAACTTACCTGAGCTAGAGTCTGGAATGTCAAGGAGGGAAACTCTGAGCCTGCGCAGTGCACAATGGAATCAGGTAGATAACCATTCCGGTCGTCTGGCCGGGTCGGGTCGGGCGCAGGATAAAGTGGAGGGACTTGGGCTCGGGTCCGATGTAGTTCTGTCGAGTTCGGGTCGGGTTTTTATTTCCTGACCTGAGCGGGCCTTTAATTCAGGGTACTGTACAGCTTCAGCACAACCTTTGAGGATTTAAAACTCAGCATCCTATTTGTTTCTTTGTCACTTCTCACTGTTTAGACATGGTGGAACACTGCTACCTCATTTAGTTATGGGGAAAGAAAATCTAAGGGAGTACTTTACAAAACAAAAATAGGAATAAAAATATGTGTTTTGTCAATCTAGGCGGAATAATTTTAGGTCTCCTTTCCTCAAGTTTGCTTTTTGGTAGGGAGAGGCTGTTTATATCCTCGAATGGTACCATTTGTACTGACTTTGTGCCAGCTGGATGCTCTGCATGCACCTGATCCCAGAAAAACACTTTACTGCCAGCATTCAGCTGCTCTGTTGGCTGTTTTTAATCTGTAGAAAACATATTTACAATAAAAGGAGCTGGAAACTCTCCATGACTTTGTGTGATTATGCATATATGGACTTCTGCTTTCTCTTTCCTGTCCAGGAAAGTGGTTGCTATTACCTTACAGCAGTATACAAATGCTGCCAGTCAGTACTGTACGAGCATAATATAGCAGTATGGAGGCATAATTAGCAGAGTTTAAATATTGTATTAAATGTGCATAGGTAGCACATCAAGAGAAGGCAGTGTTTAAAAATTGGGATTCAATTATTTTGGGAGGGAAAGAAAGGAGCGATATTGCTTCATTATTTTCAGTTCTTGCTTACTCTGTTTTTAGATCCCCCCCTCTCTGTACCCGTCTGACTTTTTTTTTCCTTCCCTTTCTTTGGTACATCTGCTTTTCGTTCTTCACCACACTTTTTTTTCATGTTAATTCCCACGTTAGCCTTATTTTTTTTTTGTCCTGCCTATTCCATCACCCAATATGCTTCTTTCAAGAAGTATTTCTATTGCCTTCTGCCCGTCCTGTTGTGGCAAGAGAGTTGAGGATCACCCAATGGCCAGGATGATCAGAAATTATTCTGTTATGGTAGGAAATAAATGGGTTTCGGGCAATGATAGAAGATGAGATAACCCTGCTTCCCAATAGAGTTATGTGAAGAACAGCATTATTCTTGTATGGATATACAGAGGCAGGAAGCGGGACTGAGCAGGAATAGGTTGGGGGTGGGTGGGGGGGGTACAGTTATTGGTGGAGAAAATGGCCCATGTGCATCAAGTATTGCATGTGTCAATCAAAACCATTTGGATGTTCAGAGTTTATAGGTACCTACTGTTACCAAGTTCAAGTTAACATAATCTGTGACTTTTCTAATATTTGTCAGTTCCGAAGAAGGGTCACTGACCCGAAACGTTAACTCTGCTTCTCTTTCCACAGATGCTGCCAGACCTGCTGAGTGATTCCAGCATTTCTTGTTTTTGTTTCAAGTTAACTTTGTTATTTGTGCAAATGTTTTATAGGTACAGTGGTATTTTGCTGTATTTAACCTCTATGTAACTACTATTGAACCTTAATAATGGAAATGGACAATAGTCTAAATAATCACGAGAATCAATAGATTATTGACAGTTGTTAATATATGCTGTGCTGTTGAACAGCAATGTGCAGCTTTCAGTACTACTAAAAGCAAGTGAACAAAGTGAACAGTGTACTGATTACAGAGCCTCTCCTTCCTGGTGTGCATGGAAGAAGGTTTCTGATCTTACTGTCCGTGCATCTATTCTGCCACTCATTTTCAGTTCAAAAATGAGCACTTTAAATAGTTGAGCAGTTCAGCCACTTGAGGTGCTGGTGAGCATTGAGCAGTCCTCCCCTCCACGCAGATTGGCAGTTCTGTACTGAAAAGGAGCGCAAAGATAAAAACACTAATATTTTTGGCAACCTGTGCCGCTTAGCGGAATCTGAGTAATGCATCAGTGAAGGTGAGCTGTTTGTTGATGAGCTGTTTACAACACCAGTGTTGAGCAGTTCTGAGTGTTGAGCCACGCATGGATTTTCTACTTATGTTTGCCAAATTTTCATGTGTTAACCTGAAATTCACCGGGGATCCATTTTTGGCACACTCCTCTTCCTACATTACAACAGTGACTAAGCTTCAAAAGTAGTTCATTGGTTGTTAGGGGCTTTAGGATGCCCTGAGTTCATGAAAAGATCCTAAATCACCTCAAATTTAAGATTGTTAACCTTATGTTTAAATGTCTCCATAGTCTCACCCTTTCTAACTCTGTTTTCTCCCCCTCCTGCACCTATCAGGGGGCCACTCGATTTTCCGCAGGCTGGCATTTGCTTTCCTCCCATTCCAGGTGGGGAGTGGACCGACAGCATGGTGAGAATAACTGGTGATGAAAGTCGTCATGGCTTCATGCTCCTGCCAGTTGAGTGGGAAATTTGCTTTCCAGTACAGTTCCCTGCCCAAAACCTGTTGGGAGTCTAAATCTTGCCCATTGTTCCAATTTCTAGTTCAGAATGTGCAGTTATATTGTCAATTAAGGTCATTTGAGTCCACTTAAAAGCAAATGTTCAATATAGTCCTTCATTTCCAACAGTTAACACTTTCACTAGATAAAAAAAACCTCACTTTTGAATCTTTAAAAAAAATGGTTAAACTGCCTATTGTGCCTGAAATAAACAAAGTCGAATTAAGTAATATTGGCTTGCTCAGCAGTGGAGCAATATCCAGTCTTAGAATTATTTATTTTCTTGAGGAATATTGGTCTTGATTTTTGCTTACCCGACCTGCCTGGAACGGGTGTGTCAGAAAGGCGTGGGGAAGTTGGAAGTAACTCCACAGCTTGCATGTACCATTACCAATTGGTTCCATCCCGATTGAAAATACAGTATCTAAACTGAAGAGTTATAAAAATTGACTTTGCCTTTAAACAAAAATGGACAATGTGCTGCAAAATGGCCACTGAAGGTCAAACGACCTGGCTCTGTATATTCAAGCTGTCTGACTGTCAGTTAAGGACAAAGGATACATTCCAAGCTAAGAGGTGTCAATTACACCCATCTTGAACCCATCAAGAAACATTTGTGAATTGAATGGGTTCTTCTGAAACAAAGAAGGTGTGAAGTAGCCACATCCTGGTCCATTGTTGGTCACCACAGGGAGGGAGTTCTGCGTCTCTCAACAAAGACAAACGTGAGAGATTTTTGACCTTAAAAAGTAGCTCTCTGGAGAGAGAGGGAGACATCAGCACAAACATCACGAAAGCCTGTCCAGCCGAGAGCTGTGAGAGATCCAACAAAAGCCAAAGAATGAGCCTTGGTGTGAATTCTACACTTCAGTTTGTTGCAGCAGAGAACTGAAAGTGATCACCGCCTCCAGACTGAAGTCTCAACCAAAAAAATCTACAAACAACTCAGGCCTGCAACTTTAAAAGAGAAATTGACCTTTGAGAAGATTTAATAGGTTTACCTTCAACCCCGAACACCTATCTTACTTCAAACCACTTACCCTTTTCCTCTCTATCTATCTGTCCATCCGTGTGCGTGTGCGTACAGTATGGGAATGAATATTGCTCAATAAATATTTAATCTATTACAAGAAAACCTGTTGCTGTCTGTTTATTTGACAAATAAAACACAAGGGGTTAAAGCCGTAGTAACAAAAACACTTGCTGCGGTCAGTTGGGAGGTGAACAGTGGGAATTGCTCACACCCCTTAACACCTGGCTGTCACAAAGCATTTATTCAATTACCTTTTGAAAGTTACTTTTGAAACTGCTTCCACCACCCTTTTGGGCAATTCATAGATCAAAATTACCCAGCACTTCAACCACACACCTGTTAGGGTCTGCAACTTCAGGCGAGGAAGGGGGGGATTGGATGGGGTGCAGGGGTCTCTATAGAGTGATAGGCATCATGATCTTTGATTATCTTTTATCCTTGCAACATGTAAGACTGCGCATTGGAAAAGGATGTTTCTTTGCTTCCAAACTCCATATTCCAAACGAACTGCTTTCAGTAAACCCGAAGGGAAACAATCGAACACAGCAATGCCCTTGATGATGAGCTCAGGTATCACATGAGAAACAAAAAAATAAGGTCAGCTGCAAAGCAATGCTTCTGTCCCCATAACCTTATGTTGCGACCGACCGTTCCAGTCAAAGCCCCCAATCAAAATAGACGATTTTAATTGTGGTGGGAGAAACGCACTGTTAATTCAATCCCATCCTTCCACAGATCGCCTAACGTATCATTTTAAACTTTCCAAATTAAAGAAAGACGCAGCCAAATTGTACCATCTATTAACCCCCGAATAAGGCTAACCAAACCAGGTGTATATAAATCAACAAATTAACTGTTTAATTATAAAAACTAAATTCTTAAACGCTACTAAGATATAAACAACATTTAAAATAGAAAAAAAAATTAGAATCCTTGCAGATTTACACTCCTGCCTGATGTGGAACAGTCCAAGGTTGCTCGAAGTCCTCACAGCCATCTGATGGGGAGAAAAGGTTCTTCAACAGTAGAACAGTCCGTAGTCTCAGAAGTCGAAATTGTTGTTCCTTCTCCAGCGATGAATTTCAACAATTAACAACTTGCAAACACTTTTTGATGAATCAATTTGGCTTTAGAATCTTTTGAGGGATAAAAGATTGCCACACTTCCCTTCGTTCAGTTTAAATTATCAGAGATCTTTGTTTTGGCTTGATTTTTTAGAATTTTGAGAGAGAATAATAAATAAACAGACTAAGTTCTCTTCCTTCAGTTTAAATGGTCTGAGAGCACTCCTTTCAGGTACTAACACACAGCTGTCTGTCTGTTTCTCTGAGTTAGAACAGTCTGTTTCCACTATAAGCCAGTTCAAAATTAAATTGTAACAATGTATTTCTCGATGCTCAGTCTGAGTGGCTGTATCCAAGGCAACCAGGATGCACCCTTTGAAGCTGGTTGGTTCCCTCTCTGTATGATTATGACCAATAGCAAGCAAATTGCACCTTCTCGGTAACTTCTGAGACTTGCTTGTTTTTAAAGCAGTACTGATCTTTTGCTGTCTTAAAGACACACCACATATTTCCCAGAGAGGAAAAAAAAGACAGGATCATGACACTTACCAGTCAGCATAATCCAGTATATATCTTTAAGTTAAAACTGATACTGTGAGCTAACTAGTGTAGAATGACACTCACAAGGATGATACAAGGAGGTTATGCAGTCTAGAAGTAATGTCAACAGGGTAGTGACACATTATGTAACGAACAGGCTTGTGACACCATATATAATTATGGGCTAATCATATTACATATCCCTTATAAATCTGTCACAGACTAGATAGTCATACTTATAGCACGAACTCAAAAGGAGCTCATGCTATTCTTGGAAACCCTCCACACTGCTGGATAGTTAAGCTGGTACTTAGGTTGAAATAGGATATTCTGATAGGGTCACATGAAGAATGGTAGGTGGATGCTGGTGTGGAGCATAAACAGTGGAATAGACCAGATGCATTGAATGGCCTGTTTCTATGCTGTATGTTTTATGTTATAGTCAGTTTAGCTAAGCTCCAGGCTGGCAAACTGCACAAAAAGCAAATTATAAAGTGAAATAACTTTTTCATCCCAATTAATCAACGACAGTGAGTTCTGCATTGTCACCCAACAGGTTGTAATTTATATCAAAAGAACTGAGCATGTAACTCACTCACAAATGACCTTGTGAACAGATGCAGAATTACAACCACAGGAAGACGTTGGGTAATCTGCCTGACTTCTGGAATATTTCTGTGGAATATCACATGAGACACTGCCAATCTGTACCCTGATGTTCTCTATTTTAAAGTAGTAACTTGAATGTATTATTGAGTTTCTCAATATAAAATGCTAACTGTGGGGCTGTGTTCCTGAAATGCATGCAGATGATCCACAGGTGATTAATAATTTTGGAGAGATGTCATAAAGGTTATATAACTATTAGCAGAGGCTGAAATTATATGGAAACTTGTGTCATGCAGGCCCCCACCTGCCAAGAGTGAGACACATATTTCGCCACATGAACATTGATTTTTAAACTGTTACTGGAGTAAAGAAAGAATCTTTTTTAAAAAAAAGAAAGCAACACCAAACCCTTGACTGGAAAGACATTTGCATATTTACAGACAGTGCTTAAAAGGGACGAAAGACCATTTCCTGACCCATTCAATCCACAATGGACTTTTGATTACCAGATGCTGAGGGTGAAGGGGCTCGCATTCCAGGTTGACTGCTAAGATGGCTGAATACACAAACAGACGTGGTCAGACCAGTTTAGTCACATGACTAATTGGCTGTTGGAGTTTTTTGAATTTGAACTTGCCACAGAGAATTTCAACTCAGAAAGCTCTTTGCTCCTGGACTGAGAACATCTCTGTCCTGTCAGCTCTCATCTCTTCCTCACGGAACTGAAGACCCATTGAAGACACATGAACCCCAAGAGAGAAAAGTCTCCTACAGTGAACAAGGTGTAAGAAAAATACTGGACCCCAACAAAAAGCAAGACTAACTACAAAAGGACTACAGTGAACTCGAAGCACTGTAACAAGAAACTCTTCTGATATTGCCTCAAACCTCTCTACTTTATTTTTTCTTCTCTTTTCTGTCTCTATTTTCATGTGCGTATCGCGTATGCATGCTAGCGTGGGGTGCGGTGTGTATCCATAGGCATTAACCAAATTAGAGTTTGTTTTAATAAACTTCACTTTTCTTCTTTAAATCTAAGAAGGCCTGTTTTTGCTCATTTCTTTGCTTTATAATTGGAAAGTGGTGAACAAGGATTCACCAAGGGGGAGCTCAAAACACAGTGTATTTAAAAACATAAACCCTGTTACAATAAGACCAGGCGAAGGCTAAAAGGGACCCCAGACACCTTTCTCAACTGATCATAACACGAGAAAAAGTCTTGTTACCAATATTATCTGGCATCATATAACTACAGTTATTAATAGCAAGTGCAAGATGATTCACATGAGTCAAAAGGACACTTTCATGGTTATGCAACATGCTCAGTCAGTATTCATTTGGAAGAATCACATTTCAACTTTCTGGAGACAAATGCTGTCATAAGCATATTGGCTCCTTTCATGGAAACATAAAGATTAGAAATGTTCCCAAAGTCAGAGCAGAATAAGCAGTTAGAGCAAGTAAGACATCGATTTGATTGATCCTCTCAACAGCTGTGGGGATGAGAAATTGTGTGATATCTTGTTCAGCTTGAATATATTTCTGTTTGTTGGGAGTTGCTATGTTTGTTTATTCACAGGATGTTTTAATTTCAGGTAATAATATTTATCAAATTAAAAATCTTTCTTCTGGCATGCCACCTGTTACGACCAGGTGAGAAAGGTGCCTAGGGGGTCTGTTACTATCTTCACCTGGCCTTATTGTAACAGGGTTTAATTTTAAACACACTGTGTTTTGAACTCCCCCTTTGTGAATCCTTGTTCACAGCTTTCCAATTATAAGGCAAAGAAATGAGCACACCAGGTTTTTCTTAGGTTTAAAGAAGAAAAGTGAAATTTATTAAACATACTTAAACTTAAACTCTAATATGGTTCACGCCTGCGGATATACGACGCGCCCACACTAGCATGCACACGCGATACACACATGCAAATAGGGACAGAAAAGAGAAGAAAAATAAAATGGAAGGGTTTGAGGCAATATCAAAAGAGTTTTTTGTTTACTGTGCTGTGTTTCCAGCTCGGCATAGAGTCCTTGATGGTAGACAGCTCTTACTTTTCGTTGGGGCCCAGTATTCTTCTTCAACTTTGTTCACTGTCGGAGACTTTTCTCTTAGTGTTCATATGTTTTCAATGGTTTCCGATGCTGGTGTGAGCGAGATGAGAGCAGACAGGAGAGAGATGTTCTCGAGCCAGGAGCCTTCTCATTTCAAACACTGTTTTCTCCAATTTAAAACTCTCAGTTCAAACCTCTGCAACAGCCAGTTAGTCATGTGACTAAAACTGGTCTGACCACTTCTTCTGTGTATTGGGGAAGCAACGACTGGGTCCCCATTGTTCCAACTCTGTCTGTTACTATGCAAATGTCTTTCCAGTCAGGGGCTTGCAATTTTAAGTTTTAATGTTCATGTGGCGAAATAATGTGTGCCTCAGTCGTGGCAGTTGGGGGGTTTGCCTGACACACCTCAAAAGTGAAGTATGTCAGCATATCACATTCCAAAGTCTAACACATAATTATGACAAAATTAGTGATTGGCTGAAGTATTGAAGTGGCTGAAAAATTAGACATGTAACAAGTTTTAAGCAAGTACAGTGGCAAGGAAAGGGGGGGGAAGGAAAGAACAAAAGGTGTGTGATAGGGTAAAGGAATAATTAACTGACAAAAGAGATGATGGTGCAAGGCAAAAGGAGATGGTAATGGGACAAGTAAAGAAACAAAATATGGCAGAACCATTGCCAACAGCTGCTGTCCCGCCCCCAAAAAATGGGAGGCTATGATCTGAAATTGGTGAATTCAGTGTTGGATCAGAAAATTGTAAAGTGCCTAATCAAAAGACCAGGTGCTGTTCCTTGAGCTTCCTTTCAGCTTCATTGGAACAGTGTGGAAGGACAATGACAAAGAGGTCAGAGTGGGAGTGGGGCAGAGAATTAAAATGGCAAGACCCACTCCCACATCAGGAACAGCACACAATTTTTTGAGTAGGTTGTTTGGCACAACCTTCCAGATTCAACATCGAGTTCAAAGTTTTAAGGGTGGCCGACTCAATTCTCCGCCCATGTAGTTTCTTAGAATGAGATCTTGCATTAGCAGACCTAAATTGTGGGGATGATGTGGATTTTTGCGTTTATTGGTAAAAGAGCAAATTCACTCCTTCCAAGTTTTATTAAGAGGTGAACAATAACTGAACTTGGATATTGTCCAGATATGCTACCTGGCAATTGGAAGATGAATTTTAATGAGGCTGTACTTCTAGCTTGCTTTAAACTACTGGAAAATTGGTTTTCTGTGTCTGATTTTCCAAGCCATACTTGTTTTAAATAGGATCTTGCAGCCTTGCAAAATTTACAATTTAGATGTGAATAGGTGTAATAATTTTGTAAATTTGAACAAATTCAGCATAATATCACTTTGTTCACATGTACAAAGGGTTAAGGAAATAAATTACAATTTTATTCTTTGTTCAATCGAAAACAAATTTTTATTTTTGTGGATCACGATCTTTGCTTCTGAAGTTCCAGCACCTTTCATGTCCCCATTCCCCGTTTGAAAGAGTAAGCAGGCAACCTGCTGGCTGGTCACTGCCAGTGCTGCACTTGATGCAACTATGAAGAGTTATGTGAGATTGGCTCAGGGAAATGTGTCCATCAACATTCCCTCTGGGGAAGATAAAAAAAATCTGGAGAGAGAACAGTGCTTTTACACCATCTAGCTCAGGCTGCATACAAGCGGCTTCCTTGCAGACACTAGTTAATCCTCTGGGAAAAGGTGCTGAACAGTTAGTCTTTGCTGTGTCCCATGATAACTCGAGCTGAAATTCACAATACCTGTGTAAAGTTGCCTCCTTCATTATTTGAATTTGACCATACTTGGTACAACATTTCTGTGGTACCAGGAGCTTAAGAACTGTTCTCTACTTACCTTTAAATCCTGGAGTATTGGAACCTCTACTTCCTGCAAGTTGGGGAATTAGGGGTACAGTTCAATATTCTATGGTTCTGCACATTGACCATGTGAGAGCAATCTAGGACACTGAGACTCTATGCTAAACATGGCAGCTCTACAAACAGCAACAGTAGTATAACATGAATAATTAAAATTCAAAGTGAGAGTTTTGAATTTGCCAGAATTAATTATTAAGAATTAATTATGACATTGGTATTGACTCAGTAATTATCTAATGTTATTCCTAGCCCTGATTAAAACTTTTGGCATCCGGATGGTGTTTAGGTTTCCTCCATAAAAGCTTAATCACAGTTCCGAAACATTTTCATGATATATTTATCCAATTTCTTCCCGAACTCTGCTCAATCCTCTCACTTTCTTGACTGAAAGGATTTCCTGGAAATCAGACTCTGAAGTTCACTACTACAGCCCAAAAGAAGACAACTAAGAAATATGAGATTTGTCCATGATGACTGATCATCGGATCAATATGTCAAACATTCCTTGTTCCAGTCCTGCTCGGGCCCCCTCCCCCAACTCTTTTTCTGGTACATTGATGACTATCAGTGCCGTTTCCTGCTCTCGCCCTGAACTGGAAAACTTCATAAACTTTGCTTTCAATTTCCATCCTTCTCTCATCTTTACATGGTCCATCTCCAACACTTCCCTTCCCTTCCTCGACTTCTCTAGCTCCATCTCTGGGTATAGACTGTCCACTAATATTCATTATAAGCCCACCAACTCCCACAGCTACCTCGAATACACTTCCTCACACCCTGCTTCCAGTAAGGACTCCATTCCATTCTCCCAATTTCTCCATCTCTAACACATCTGTTCTGATGATGCAACCTTCCAAAACAGCGCTTCTGATATGTCTTCTTTTTTCCTCAACCGAGGATTTCCCACCACTGAGGTTGACAGGGCCCTCAACCATGTCTGACTTGTTTCCCGCACTTCTGCCCTCACTCACACCTTCCCCTCCCTCCCAGGACCGCAACAGGGTTCCCCTTGTCCTCACTGCACCCCACCAGCCTCCACATCCAAAGGATCATCCTCCGCCATTTACACCACCTCCAGCATGATGTCACCACCAAACGCATCTTCCCCTCCCCTCCCCGTTAATATTCTGAAGGGATCGTTCCCTGGTCCACTCCTCCATTACCCCCGACACCTCGTCCCCTTCCCACGGCACCTTCCCATGCAATCGCAGGAGGTGTAACACCTGCCCTTTTACTTCCTCTTTTCTCACCATTCAAGGCCCTAAATACTCCTTTCAGGTGAAGCAGCGATTTACTTGTACTTCTTTCAATTTAGTATTCTGTATTCGTTACTCACAATGCGGTCTCCTTTGCATTGGGGAGAACAAACGCAGATTGGGTGACTGCTTTGCAGAACACCTCCATTCAGTCTGCAAGCATGACCCCGAGCTTCTGATTGTTTGCCATTTCAACACATCCCTCTGCTCTCATGCTCACATATCTGCCCTGAGATTGCAGCAGTGTTCCAGTGAACTTCAACGCAAGCTCGAGGAACAGTACCTGATCTTTCAATTAGGCACTCTTCAGCCTTTCGGACTGAACATTGAGTTTAATAATTTCAGAGCATGACTGGCCCCTTTTTTATGATTTTATTTTATTTCGTTTTATCATTTTATTACCATATGCCTGCCTTTAACTGGGTTTTTCATGTTTGTGCTTTTGGCTAGGGCAGTTTATTATTCTGTCATTAACACGCTGTCTGCACTAATGCTTTGTCTTTCACCACACCATTAGCACACTCTCTTTGCCTTTGCCCCATGACTTCCTTGTCAGTTAATCTCTCTGGCCCTCTGTTCTATCACACACCTTCCCTTTTGTTCTCTTTCCCCCACCCTGCTTTACTTGCTTAAAACCTATTACATGTCTAACCTTTGCCAGTTCTGATGAAAGGTCACAGACCTGAAACATTAACTCTGCTTCTCTCTCCACAGATGCTGCCAGACCTGCTGAGTATTTCCAGCACTTTCTGTGTTTATATCTAATTATGTATCTCATTACTGTTTGTGGGACATTGCTGTGCGCATTTTGTCACTGTGACTACAATTCAAAAGTACTTTATTCGTTGTTAAGCAATTTGGGACATCCTAAGGTCATGAAAGGCGCTTTATAAATTGGTGTGCTATCTGAATAATAAAGACTTCGGAGAAGGAAATTGTCTTTTATTAATATACTTCAGTTCTGCCACTTTTCTTAATCTGAAGCAACACTACTAATTCAGTATGAAGTGACTAAGGGATTTAACAGTTGTAATGCCAATATTGTATACATTGATGATTGCAGCATACCAAATATCATTTCTGTCCGGGGCACATTTAATGAGATGTTGTACACAATAATGTTACAGGATTAACTATTAAATTTTCTATTTTTGTTTCAAGAGGGTTATGTTGAACAGTACATGAGAACAGAAGTAGGTCATTCTGCCCCTAGAGCCTGCTCGGCCATTCAATGAGATCATGGCTGATCTTGATCACAACTCCAATGTTATGAATGCTGGACTTTGTAGTATGGTTATGTTTAAAAACTTTTGATCGCTAATGCAGTGACCTCATACCAAGTCTGCCCAGATAAAAGCCAAGGGTCTTGGTTACCATGCAAACAAGGAATCCAGATCAAAGACCCTTTTGAAAGTAGAAGACAAAGTTGTAACACCTGACGGAAAATGGGTTTTGCTCTCTTAGACTCTCAGGTTGTAAACAAGGAGCCAGGGGTTCTGAAAGAGCAAATTCGAGTTTAAATTGCTAACACCTAGAAACAAAGGAAGGCCCAGGTGGTTCTGATATGGCCAGACTTATGGATTATTAATGTTGTAAAAGAAAAGAACTGTTGTCTTTTGATTCTGGATAAATTCTACGGGCTTTCTTAGGTTTGTAGTCTGTGAGGAAGACCGGATGACACAAAAACCAGGAATGGCAGCCTCAGAAGTGAGAGAGAAAAGATCTGCTCTCAGCATACAGCGAAAGGCTGCTAACACTTGAACCCAATACCAAAAGCTGAAGTTTGCAGAGGAAAAAAAGACCAACTAGGTCACCAGAGATCGCCTTATTCATAGAAGTCCAGGTCTAAAGTACTCAGAAGAAGTGAGGGAAGAGGACATTGACTTTGAGTAGGACTGGGAGATCCAACCCATTGCAACTGGGAGGAGTTTGGGACTTTTAATTGCAAAGATATCACTTCAAGTATGACTGTGTAATGTATAAGTGTGGCGTGGGGTTTTCAAGTGCTTTAATAAGTTAAAGGGAAATACCTTTCACTGTAATTTAGTGTATGAGCTACTTACAAAGTACTGTTTAATTAATGTGAATTTTTAGTTTAGTTCTAGGAGAAGTCTTAAAACGTGAAATCTTGTGTACTTCTCTAATTGGTTTGGGGAGCTTATAGCTCGTGTTTTAACTGAGGTCATAACACTATCCACTCGCCTTGGCTCCATATCCCTTAGCACTTTCAGTATATTTCTTTTGAATCAACTTTGCAGCTTTTTAAAGTATACTTCCCAAAATAAAATGTGCATGATTAAAGCTTTTCCTAAAGCTCCTATTTTAAACAATGTTCATTGGAATTTGGGAGCTGCACAGATACACAGAACTCCACTCCACCTTCTCCATCACTGCTCCCTCTCAACAACCCCTCACTGGTTTTCTTATCCCTTCATGAATCTCATGACCACAGAGGTCCGAGGTTCAATCCCTCATCTGTAATGAGTTAGCTTATCTCAGCCAGTGGCCATGGTATAAGCGCTATACTTAACTTCAGTAATTCTGGGCTAGGCAAACAAAAGAAAAACAGTAATACAAAAGCAAAATACTGAGGATGCTGGAAATTGGAAATAAAAATAGAAAATGCTGGAAATGCTCAGCATGACTGGCAGTATCTGTGGAGAGAGAAACGGAGTCAATGTGGGGAATTTTCCCAGGCAAGGGGAGGTGGGTTTGGGAGCTTGCAGGGAGTTAAATCCCCTAAAAGTGACATTGGATCATGTAAGATTCACAACTTAAAAACAATTGTTCACGAGTCTAGTCCTACTTAACTACAGATTCGATCCGATAAGGAAATAAATGTCAATACTTATGAGTCCGTTGGAGTACTTTAAGCTTTACTCCATATGACTTTCAAAAACATTAAACATGCCCTTCAAGATTGAAGTTTACATAGAATTCCAGTAAAATAGCACTAAAATCCTAGTGAATATTCCTGTAAAATCAATGTTACAAACAATGCCCACAGACTCTCACCTAGTCTGTGTCTTTAATCTCACCAAGTTCCCACTGATCGATGATCAGTTGTTCAGAAGGGATCTTCTTCCAATAGCTGGCCAGGCTATCTCGACTGCAGTGCCAGATAAAGGAAAGGGGACCCTTTTATATCCAGGATTGACCCTCACTCTCCCCTCGTGCATGATGCCACTGGGGTCAGTAATAGGGTTTTTCCCTGCATGATCAATCACTGTGCATGATCAATATTGAACCATAGAAAAGTTACGCCACTTCAATCGCTTTAACACAAACACAGAAAACAGGCACTTGCCCCGCTACATTTTAACTCAGCTAGGAGACTAAAGGGTTACGTGTTCCCTGAATGATACAAGCTTTTCTCTTACCCAGCCCAGTTGGTCCCCTCTAGTCTCGGTTCACACCTGGAGCACTGATCAGATGCCCAGGGGAAAAGATATAACTTCTGATGCATTGGACAATGCTCTGGCTGTACAGCAAAGAACAAAGAAAGTCCACCTTTCTTATTCCCCTCTCTACATGTGTTCAGAACCTGTGGCGATCAGGGATTGGTTACTCCCTGCAAGGTCAGCTCTGTGTGGTCAAGGGTGATGTTACCTCTCATGGACAGAGTCCCTAGCAGATGCTAGTGATAAGGCCAAAATAGATGGCCTCTTGCCAACCATGTTGTGAATATCTGTCCCTCTCTCAATCACCCAGGTGTCTTCCTTCACACTGTTTCTTGCTCCCCTGACCACAATGGTGACCATGGAACCAGAAGAAGTTACAAGATTCCCTTCATGAGGTTCATCCTGCCAGTATTTTGATAATCCTAGGTATTTGTACCATTGGAATGTTTGCGTTAAGAACAGAAAAACAGATCCCATACCTGATTTCTTATAATTACAGGCATTTGGTCATTTTATTGCCTATAACCTGTCTCTTGTAATTACTGGCCTAATTTTATTAGCCATATCTTGCCTTCTTGTAATTACAAGCCTTTGGTCAGTGAATTGCCCAGGTTTTTCTTACTATTTTCACTCCCTTAACTCTTGTATTCCCACAAAGATCAAGCTAGCAAATTTAACAGTGGCCAATTCGATTTAATATATCATGTCTTATGTACATTTTTATAGCATAGCAGGCATAACTGTAGTCATGGTATGCAGCCGAAAATTGATCAGTTGCATCGTCTTTTCAGTCCATATTTACAGTCAGGAGCCCAACATCATCCTGGCCCCTTCTGGTTTTCACCCTGGTGGGTTTGAAGGCGAGCGGGAACCCCTGTGCAGCTGTTGGGTAAGGGATTTAAATATTATAATAAGCAATTAAGTTCTGTTTTAACCAAAAATTCTGTATTTAACCAGCAGTGAACCTATTCCCAAGCTGTGTGGAACTCACCAGCATCACTGAGGTGTGTACACAGTGGGATGTGCTATTTCAGTGAAACCTTTGATCAGTGAAACTGAACGGCTGCAGGCAGCCATGGCCCGGTGAGAGGCTGCTGCTCATAGCACTCCTTCTCAGAGAGTCTTGGAAATCACTTCACCTGTCTCAGACTTCACTCATCTTCAGCTGCACGTCTCTGCTGCCAGCCTTCACCGCAGCATGGGAACAGCTTATGCAGCTCTACCTTGTACCTCTGATGAAGAACAAGAGGAGCAGAAACACCAACACCAACAGCAGAAGTAAGAGCAACACCAGCACCAGCTTCTCCTTCTCCTCAGCCACATGCCGCTCCACAGGGCAAAGGAAATGGACATAGGGATCCAGCTTCAAGGAGGCGAGACCCCCCCCAACACAGGGTCTACAGGCAGAGGATCTGTTGTCTCGACGAGTGTGTACCAGTGGCTCAGGGGCTCAGGTTTTCACAGCAGGTCACTACTGAAATCTGCAGCCTCCTGGAACAAGACCTCCCACTCACTGGGCCAGGTGGGCATGCATTGCCAGTAGCCGTCAAAGTCTGTCACTGGAGGGCAACCCTCCGGGTCTCTGCCTCTCCCTGAGTTGTGTGCCCTCTTCTTCTGCAAGGAGATAAAGCAGGGAGGTATAGTGTTAGCAGTGACTTGTGTGGGTAGCTGGGAAGGACAACATTTGTGGAGGGTGTAAGGCATGGGTCCAAGAGGGCAATGGTGCTGGTATAGAGTGGAATGAATGCAACTGCAAGGTATGTTGTTCTGAGGAGTTGTGTTGTGTTGGAGAATGCTGGTAATGTCAGAGTGTGGGGCTTGGCACCTGAAATTGCTATGCCAGTCACCTTTCCCGCCCTCCTGACATCCTGGATCCATTGCATTGTCTCCACGTTGGAGGGGCCTGCTGTTGATTTCTGAGTTACTTCTGACTTTTCAGTAATTCAGTTGGGATATAAAAGGTTGGGCTATACCCTTTTACATGAAAGGATAGTTAATCTGTTGCATGAGCGCACTGATTTCAGCAACCTAGAACAGATTGCTTTGAACTACTAAATGGAAAAACAAGATCTTTATGGGTGGAATAGTCAGAAGAATATGACTTGACAGGCCATTGTAAACAAAACAAATGCAAAAGTGTCATGATGCAACAAAAAGTTAGCACAATACATTTATTAGAACATTACAAACAGGAGTAGGCCATTCAGCATTGCTGATTGTTATTTAATTCCATTCATACTAGCCTGTACAGAATCTTTTAAACAACATATGAATCCCAAATTGAAAAATATTTTCCATTTGCTCTGCCTTTTTAAGTCAGTTGACCAGTTCTCATTCCCCAGATATAGGGTAGGCAGGGTTGCCACCACTTATCAGTCTCTCACTTCCTTCTGTGTCCAGGCTGGGTGAGGTTTCCTGTGTTCCTATAGTTTCTCGCTCTTCTTTTATCCTGGAGACATATTAGATGGTCTCTTCATCCCTGTAGCTTTTTGCATTGGCCTGTAGGTGGGCAGTTCTTGGGGTTGTCTGCATAACATTCTTAGGCAACCCTCACATTTGTTTAAGTGTCTGTGACATTGTTTTTTATTCTATTTCTTCTCTTCCTGGTGTCTTTCTTCTTACTGATGCTGGTTTAGTTCAGATTAAGTAAAAGGGCTTCTCAGCAGGTGGTGAAATTTGAATTCAATTCATAAATCTGGAATTAAAAGCTAGTCTAATGGTGACCATGAAACGATTGTCGATTGTTGTAAAAACCCATCTGGTCCTTTGAGGAAGGAAATCTGTCATCCTTACCTGGTCTGGTCTACATGTGACTCCAGATCCACAGCAATGTGGTTGACTCTGAACTGCCCTCTGAAACGGCCTAGCAATCCACTCAGTTCAAGGGCAATTAGGGATGGGTAATAAATGCTGACCTCACCAGCAATGCCCACATCCCACAAAACAAATTAAAAAAAATAGTGACTTCAGTCGATGCCTTGGCTGAATCCTCTGTGTTTGGTGGCTTTTTTTCAGTGTAATACACCATAAGTTATTTGCTGGTCCTTTTTGTATTTAAATTCACTGATTGAAGACTGTATGCAATGCATTTATTGATTGTCTTTGATCTGTGTTCATAATTTTTTTTTAAAAACATGCAGTTTGAGGAAAAGAAGCTGGGAAGATAAGCTACTCCCAGGTCCAACTAACACAGCCTTTGAACCCAGTAGTTAAATCAGTATTTGTTATAATGGAGCATTCAGTTCTGACTCCTTGACCTTTTGTAACCTTTGATCCCCACACTTATGACCTCTGATATTGAACTTTGTTGTCAGCTTATTTTTTATGTGTGTACTGAACTGAATGTGAACTCAGCCAGTAAGATCACTCAAACATGAAAAAAACACAGGGACGTTACTTTTCAAATATCTCCTTTATATTATAGAATTGTTTGAACTATATAGTGCTCTGATCAGATTATATTAGATCACAAAATAACTATTTGGCTCATATTAGTAAATGGGGTAATGCAGTAAAATGGGGCTGGGCTTTCCCGGCGTCAAGGCCCATGGTGGGCCTCTCCCAGAGATATTTTCCGGGCCCCCTCCGCCATGACCCTTGACATCGGGGGACTGGTAAAATCCAGCCCAAAGTAATATTCCGGATGTATCTTTTCCATGCCATTTGCTATTGCACTTCCTTTCCAGGCTGAAAAGTCTTTCTTCAGATCTCAGTCATTTGACACGAGAGGTCAGTGTTTTGGACCTTCTTTGCACACTTCCAGGACTTACATGTTTCCCTGATGTCTCGGTAACCATTACTGAATGCAATATTTAAGGTGTCGTCTGACTGGAGCACTGTACAGTTGGACTATGACTTCCTCGCACTTTATTCAACTGTTTTGGCTATGCAGTTCAACATCCTTTTGTTCTGATGAAGGGTCATTGACCTGAAATTTTAACTCTGCTTCTCTCTCCACAGATGCTGCCAGACCTGCTGAGTATTTCCAGCATTTCTTGTTTTTATTCCTTTTGGCTATGTTGACTGCTACTCTGCACTGTTTGGACATGTTTACTATATATACAGTAGCTAATGTCAAGATTCCTAAATCTTATTCAGTGTCATTCTCAGTTAAGTTAGCACCATTTATGGAATATATGTGTAGTTGATTTTCCCATCCTGTTTGCAGTGCTTTGCATTTGTCTACATTAAATTTCATCGGCCATTTATCTGCCCACATACTTATTTTGTCCAACTCACCCTGTTATTTTTGAGCTTCTTCCTCTGATTCCACTGACCCTCCCAGCTTGTTATCATCAGCAAATTTGACCACTTTGCACTGGTTTCTGAGTCTTCAGTCATTTTTATCAATGAGGCTCAACACTGAACTCTGGGACATCCACTCAATACTTTCCCTGCACCCTGATGTAATGGTGCTAATGAGAACTGTTATGAAAGTGCTTCTGTTTTTTGTTAATTTTTTTCAGGACTCATATTTAAATTGTGAAAATTGATTCATTTTGGAAGGCTGATGATTTCATTGATGCTGGACATTGGTTTATTTGGGAAAACTGAAAAGAGTCCATGAATGTTATTTTACAAGGGTCACTGAGAGGTCTTGTTTGAAAACCACCTTTTACTGGAAGTCACATGCCTTCAGCTCAATAAACAACAGCAACCTTGGTGACCTGGGGAAGATGTTTACAGCGAAGTGACATGTCAAGATTTATGAGGATCAGGAGGTTCTGACTGGCTGTTTGTGGTTTCATTTCTGAGATATTGTTTGGTTCAGTTGGAGTTTAGCCTGCCAAGAGAAGAACCCCGCAGCTCATCTTTCCTGTGCCTCTTTAAGAGAGCCTGAGAAGTCCAGTGTGTCAGTTCCTCTTTCCTCCTGTCTTTGGAAAAACCGTGTGATTCCAGTGGATGAGAGCAAAAACCCTGATGCCACATTTTTCGGGAAAACCTACCAGACTATTTCTCGACATCTCCAGAACAAACTGCTTCCAAAGAGATCTGAGTGACCCTTCTCCGTATACCCGGACGCCAGAACCAAAAGGGACAACTGACGTCCTTCCATATCTTCTCTTTTTCGTCAAGAATTAGCAAGTGTTTGGCCAAAGTTTTTTTTTTGTCCTTTTTTGTAACAGACCCCTGCAGAGAGAATTTCTGTATATTTTCAGTGTGTGTGTGAGTTTATGTGTGGGGTATTTAAAAAGGGAACTTTCATATTTCAATCAGTGTGTTAATGCTTTGCTTTGTTACTAGATAAGTCTTGTTTTTATAATAAACAGATGATTTTGTTGTTTATTAAAGAAACCTGGTTGATGGTATTTTATTCTGGGATAAAGAGTAGAGTATATGATTGACCATGTCAGTAACTGGGTAAACATTTAAATATATGTTGTGACCTGTGGAGAAGTGGAACTAGAAAAGACAGTGCACTCCTCCCGCCTCAGTCATAACAGTACCCATTGGTTTCTATCCTTCAATTGGTTTATTGTCCATTTCCAGGGTTTACCCTGAATCCCCTAGCATTGCTTTGGGTTTGACGAGTAAACTTTCATGTAGGATTTTGCCAAATTTATTTTGGAAATCCCGATACATTATGTCATTGAGCTTTCCACAGTACATTTGAGATATTGATAATTGTGCCTGAGGTGAAGTAGTGGATTGGGTTTGCGATCGAGACAAGGTTAATGATATTTTGTAGTCCCTTTGATGGATAGCTCTGTGGCCAGGAGCATGTAACTGTGGGTTTATATTTTCCTGCTTGTGCTCTGTCAGCAGTCAGTTGAAACCAGCCGAGAGATGGTCTAAAACAGTAGCTCTGTGGTACTGTTTCATTATGTAAGTAGTCAGAGACCATTCTTCGATTGGTTGGAGTTCATGTAGCAGAAGTATCTTTAGGAGCAATTTTAACACTACATGCCCAACAGAAACGAGGGTGAGCTGTTAAAATTGGCTGGAGGTCTTACCTGCTGACATACTGCACCGATCTAACTGTCTTGAATTTTAACATGCTCTTCTGTGCAGACGTCAAGGGCACCCTCCTGAAACAGGAGGGGTCCTACTGTAAATTAGTAGTTTAGGGTCTGATCTGCATTGAGCCCCAACTGCAATTTTACCTGGTGGCCTGAGCAGGGAAGCAGTTCTGACTCTCCTGCCAGGTGAAGACAGCAGGAAGAGGATCTGGAGCCAGAAGAGGCCCAAAGAGGTACATTTTTTTCACTTTATTTTGCACTTTTTGTGGGGCCAGGAGGAATATGAATGCTCCTCTGGGCCCAATAAAGGAAAGTTTAGGCCTACCCTGCTCTGCACTCCCCTCCTTCCTGAATGTGAGACCCTCCGGAAACCCTCTCGCTGACACTTACCTAGTTGCCAAAGACCAGTGCCGACCGTCCAAAATTCTGCCACTGTCCGCTGGTCAACTGCTGCTTTCTGCTCATTTCGGGTAGGCAGCTGACTAGCAGTAAGCAGATAAAGCCCGGGAGTTAATATCATCCAGGCCTGACACTGCCAAGGTCAATCTGGCTTTGGTGCTTGCCCTGCCTGGCCGACTTCCACTCCCACTTAAAATCAAGCCTTTTCTTACTGAGATTTGGGCAGAATATAGGTTATAAATACTTTTTATACCAACTACTATCCACTTGCCAAGTTACTGTTAAATAACTGTGTCTGTTGGTTTATAACCTAAAGCATGGTCTGATGGAGTGAATCTGTCTACCAAAGACAATGAGATCACATGGCAGAATGCAATATATTCCATTTAAACAGAGTACAGTGGCCAGGGTTCTCTGTTTGACCCCAGGTCTCGCTATTTATCTAGATCTTCAGCAGGTTGGAGACCCAGGTTCATAAGGGACAGAAGAGCTGGTGAATATCTAGTACCAAACCCCACAAGTGTACCACTCGCTTAAAGGCAAAGGCTGCTTCTTTTCAAGGTGGCAACTAAATGACACTGGCATTTCCAGAACAATCAAAACAGTTCAAACTTAAGCTTTCAAAAGTAAAGGGCTGTGTTTCTGGGTGAAGCAAGTAGCAGAATTCAAATAGCTCTCTACTGATTTGATTGGTGTAACTAGAGAAATGGATATTGGATTTTTGTTCAATCTTGTTGGACAATCTTAGCCATGGATCTCTAATACTGCAAGAGGAAATTAAATTCATTCTATCAGATCAAATGTATTTATTGGAAAATGTATTTTGTTTTTTATGGTTCCTGAACCTTTGAAACATATTACAAAGATTTTCATAAATGAAGGAGATTTTAGAGCTTACTACATTGCATGCGTTCTGTTGGTGCCTCAGCAAAGTTTTCTTTATAATCTGATAAATTCAGCAATATCCTTTCGGTGATAACTATCTCATAAAATGGCCAAAATATATTAGTTGCCTAGTTTTCTACAGTAATATGTTATTTTAAGATAATACAGCCTTGCTTTACCTGCCTGCTAAAGTTCATTCAATTCATTTAGATGCCCTAACTTTATCCAGAGTTCTTCCTATGGAGTTGATGTGCTTTTTAATGTAATTGCTGTCTGTCAAATTTCTTTCTCTTCCAAAACACTGGTTATCATTCTTTGTGGCTGTGCAATGTGATGATGTTTTCAATTTGTACTGCATCCTATTACCAGGATGTTGCGTTATATATTTTGATAAGAGTTCATGGTTTGATGTTACTTGCAGTCTACCCTTGAGGAAACAACTGTGCTTCGCTATTAGAGACTTGTTTTTATGCAGTATAAGACCAAAGCTCCATTAAACTGTAGCTACACAGGCTCAGTTCCCAGGGACAGGTGCTGAGCAGAGCGTGTACACTTCCTCCAAAAGGTGGGAAATTTGAGGGCAAATCACCAGGCTTCCTTCTTGCACCCATATTGTCTTCCTTCATCTTATGAGTTGGAGTGTAATGTCTTCTGACAGATCTTGATTGATGAATGTAGATCATTTCTATGGAATATGCTAGCACAGAGTTAATGGGTTAGAGTCTACTTTGAAACCAGTGTCACAAAATAAGGCTTGAACCTCCAGCAATATTCATATCCATTTGTTTCTTGAGTAAGCTCTGTTACTTTAACCATATCTATTAATTAAACAAGATACCTGTAACTCTGCACTTAATTTAGCAAATAGGGGTCCCTGCATGTAAAGTGCCCGTCATATTTCATAGTGTCACGCTTGCAACGTGTCTGCCGCACTTACCAATTAGCTCAAAGAGCCATCACCCTTTAAGTTAATTATGCTGATTCACTCATGTATAGTGAAGAAAATCTATCAATCGTGAATCAGTAGACAGGTAGAAAAAGCTACCAATCAGGAACCTGCAACCTACCTAAAACCAAATGATCAAACTGCTCCAGCCTGATTTATGGATGGCCTCGTGGATTGGGACTACTCTTCAAGATCAAGATGGTGATAGGATTCTTCCAGGCCATTGCAGAACATCTTCCAGATAATACTGTCTGCAATTTGTGCTTGTATGTTCGCCAGGAGAAACACCATTATCACATTCCCTGTGAAAACTGTGAAAATACCAGCATGTGAAGGAACATGACTTTTATGCTCTGACAGGATTTCCCAAGAGTGCAGGGAACCTATCTAGCCATCAAGGCTCCTAACGTCAACCACATAGCCCAAAATCAACACAAAGGCCTGGATATTGACAGATGCGGTTACATAGGCTGGTCGGAGAGTTTCAGGCAGAGTTTCAGACAGGAAACCTAGAATTCCAGGTTTCACCACATGACATGAAGCTTTAACTCCATTTTGTGCCTCTTTTGTGCTTGACAGGTCCCCACCCAGAAGTCAGCATTATTGATAGGCTTGGTTTACAGTTGGGTGGGGAGGACTCTGGAGCAACTTGCAGCAGCAGGTAGGACTGATCTCGAAAAAAAGGTACAGGTGGTCTGCTCACAGGGGTGGGGGTCCAATCCCTGACCCCAGAATTTTTTGTATGGTGTTGGGGGGGTGGTAGGGAGTGGTCTGATGGGGGTGGGGAGGGGAGTTGGTAGTTGGGGGCAGGGTTGGAGGAGGGAAGCAATCCTGCTTCTCCTGGCCCACAAGAAGTGCTGTAAAGGCACTTATCTCCTTCCTGGAGTTGTCCTCGCCTCTCTTCAGCTGCCAGGTTTCCAGGGGTCTGGGAAACCTGACCGACCACTGTGAAACCTGCAAAGCAGGTTAAATCAGAGGCTCGCCGACTCGTTAATATACCTGAATTGCTAATCCACCTCCTGGGACGGATTGGTTGCTCGGCCCTTATCCTGCCTCTGTTAAACTTGGAAGTGGACACTTTGAAGATAGGTTTGGGTTGGGTTTCAGATATTTAAAATTTTAACATCTGATCTGACCCTGTTTTTGGGTACCAAAGTTCACCCCAAAGTGGTTGTATTCAGTGACTGTATAGGTGGTATCTGGCCACTTAAATATTTAATATACATGTTAATGGTCATTATCCAGACAGCAGCCATTATGTCTTAATTGATGGCATTGTGATCTTTCTCAGAGGAGAAAAACTGGGTAATGTTCTGAAGAGACGAAAGCTAATTTCTATGTCCATGGCTGTTGACCATGAAAAGATAGCTAACAGCAAAGTGATCTTTAGTCCCAAATAGGCCCACTCTCCTTTGGGCATTTATGACAGCAGGGCCTTCAACCCTTCAGCATTAGATGGAACAGTGTGGCCTATATAAGTCCACAATGCCAATATGAACAATGAGTCCACTTCTACCACGGCTACAACTTACTCTTTAATGGTGAGCTGCAGCCCTTTAAGAGCTGCTACCTCATCAGAGTTTATACTTCCCAGCTAAGTATACAACACAGTAAGTTCACGGGCTTTACGTATGTCAATAGCCTATTGAGATTATGGGCTTCGATCTCAAAATCTAGTACCACATGGCCCCACTGAGCTGTGGTAAAGGTTACATCATTGTTAGCAGACTCAAAATCAGGCTTTACTGCCTCAAAGAGCATGTCTTTTCTGCCAAATTTCTTGAGGAGGTAACTTTTTAATGCCTTCTACAGTGCATTCACCCACCCCCCCGGCATTAGATCTTAGTCATTGACTGCAAAAGGAAAGCAGTGCTCTGTGATTCTTCTGAAGTATGGTAAATAATCCAGAAAAGGAAGTATTGACAGATTTTGTTTCTGTTGAAGGTCACAGAATGATACTAACCATCAGCAGAAAGGATAAAGTGCTTGTTTTATCACATGGATTTAAATTATAACCTGAGGGTCGCACTATTCCTTGATTAAAGAAATTCAATTTGAACCTTGTTTCTGTCTGCCATTTGGACACCTTTCACCTCAGGCTGAATACACATCTACAGGATCTATCTCACGTCAGTGCCAGGATGCACATTAGTCCAATATTCAAGCAATCTGCTGTGTTTTAGATAGAAATATTACAAAGTCTAAATTAAGTTATACCTACATTGAGTAAGCCAGCAGAATGGTTGCTGTAGGGTTAGAGTGGGGTCTGTGGATAATCAACCTATTACACATATTTTAAGAGAATCTTTAGCGGAGGGCTTTTTAAAGGTGGGGGCTTGGTGGCACGGTGGGTTAGATGCTGGCTTTATACATCTGAGACTTGGATTCAAACCATCTGAAGCTGATAGAAGAACCATTTCCTCTGTTAAGGCTGCTGTGTGAAATGAATTTGGGCAGTTTCAATCCAGTTCCTAATGGCAGCAGGTGTGGCAAATGGGAAATTGCCACACTGGCGGAATAGAGGGTTATGTTGTTGGAATCAAGGCTTTACTCTGTGTGGAACAGTGCTACACCTGAGCTGGAACTGCTTGATGTTGAGTCTGGATAATCAAAATAAGAAATGTTCCCCAGCATTAACATCCCTCAACTTGATAAATACAAATGTTCACCCATAAAAATCATTTGAACAAAACTAACAGCTATAATGCAACCTGACCCCATTGGCCCTGTTCCAGTCACAAATTGGTTATCTTCAATTACCCTGCTTGATTGCACTAATTCATGGGCAATTTACATACAGGCTTATGCTAATAAATTTGGGCGTAACCTCAGTTTGGCAAAATTAGCAGAGTGTTGGGCACAATTTGCCTATTGCACCACTGGTGGTAACTCCAGGCCATTGTTGGCAATACGAGTGAATGAAAGCAAAACATGTTTGTATGATGTTCCTCTGATCATTTTTTAATGGAGCAGACAAAAGAATATCATAGGACCAGTTAAGTGGTCCACAAATATTACTAACAGTCATTTCCAGCCATATTAAGCATTACTTTGAATGGTAAAATTTGGGAGGCTCCATGCCGCTGATGGAGTGTTGCACATATTGGAAAAACGTGTCCATACTGCCTATTTTTTCAGTATGTGCTCCACTGGCAGTGCAGGGCCTCACAAAATAAATTGATCTACTTGTTGGCAGAAGTTGGCACAGTTTATACATTCTGTTGTATTGCATATCTCTAATTTATTTCATTTGCAGAGCATTTTTAATTCAGAATTTGCAATTCGGATATAAATAACGGTAAATGAAGAAATTGAAACTTAGGAGAAAATTTGAAATTGTGATGGGTGAGGTTGAGAAATTGCTAGGAATATTAATAAATTCAGAATTTAATGGTACATTTTCAGATCACTGGTGCTGGAGCAGAATGGGTATTTGCAACTGTAAAATTTGGCTGAGGTCAATTTTCCAATCTGTCTATTGTGCATATGAACATAAGAGCAGGAAGAGGCTGTACAGCCTCTTGAACCTGCTCCACCATTTAATTAGATCATGGTTGATCCTTGACCACAACTCCACTTTCTTGCCTGATTCCCATAGCCCTTAATTGATTTCCTTAGAGGCCACAGGCTGCATTTTATCCGGCCCTTGGAGACGGGCTAGGAGGTGGAAGGGAAGACAAAATGGCATGGGATGGCATCGGGCGGTGTGACCGTCTTTGTCCTGCCCCCATGCCATTTTGTCCAGCGGGCACTGTGGCGGACAGGAGGTCCGCTGGGAGGCTAATTAAGCCACTTAAATGGCCTATTAAGGGCTTCTTAAGTGCCACCTTCCAACTCTGCTGGCATTTAGCCAATGATGGAGGGGTCTGCCGCTGCGTGGCGACACCCGCAGCCTCCTAGTGAGCCTTGGGGGGGGCTCTCCTCTAGGGGAAATCCGTAGTCCATGGAGGGCCCACCAGTGGTGGCGGCTGCCCCTCTGCAAGACCCCCCCCACCCTGCCCTCCCCAAACACCCCCCACACCACCCCCCCCCCCTCCAAGCCCTTGCTGGGGCCTGCCTGACTGGCCGGCGACCCCGACCCTACTTAACTTGGTCTCAGAGCCTCCTCCATCTTCGTTGCTCCGTGCCTCCTGCAGTCTAAGTAGTGGCCAACACTCTCAGTGGTGCTGCTGGGACTGCTGAGCTGTCAGCCCTCTGATTGGCTGGTAACTCTTGGGGAAGGATCTTGTCCCTTAAAGGGGACGGCATCTCTGATGGCGGGCCGCTGAACGCCAACCTGCCATTGAATTTGGCTGGGAGTCCGATAAAGGGCCAAGGTGGGGGCACAGCTCCACCCCCCCACCCCCATTTCCGGCCCTTTATCATGACCCCCCATCATCAAAATACAACCCAGCCCCACAAATCTAACAATCTCAATGTTCAAGATACTCAACGACTGAGCATTCACAGCACTCTGGGCTAGAGAATTCCAAAGAGAGCATTGGTCCTATAAAAAGTGAGTCTGTGGAATTAATAATGGATAATAAGGAGATGGCAGATGAATTAAACAGATATTTTGCATTGGTCTTCACTATTGAGGATACAAGTAATGTCCCAGTATTAGCTGTAAGTCAGGAAATAGAAGGGAGGGAGGAACTCAAGAAAATTACAATCACCAGGGAAGTGGTACTGAACAAATTGTTGGAGCTGCGGGCTGACAAGTCTCCGGGTCCTGATGGACTTCATCCTAGGGTGTTTAAAGAAGTGGCTAGTGAGATAGTTGATGCATTAGTTTTAATTTTCCAAAATTCCCTAGATTTGGGGAAGTTTCCTTTAGATTGGAAAGTAGCGAATGTAACTCCTTTATTCAGAAAGGGAGGAAGACAGAAAGCAGGAAACAACAGGCCAGTTAGCTTAACATCTGTCTTAGAGAAAATGTTAGAAGCTATTATTAAAGATGTTATAGCAGAGCATTTAGAAAAATTCAAGGTAATCAGGCAGAGTCAACATGGTTTTGTGAAAGGGAAATCACGTTTAACCAATTTATTGGAGTTCTTTGAGGGAGTTACATGTACTGTGGATAAAGGGGAACCGGTGGATGTATTGTACATAGATTTCCAGAAGGCATTTGATAAGGTGCCACATAATAGGTTATTGCAGAAAATAAAAGCTCTTGGTGTAGGGGGCAACATATTGGCGTGGATAGAAGATTGGTTAGCTAACAGGAAACAGAGAGTAGGCATAAATGAGTCATTTTCTGGTTGGCAAGATGTAACGAGTGGTGTGCCACAGGGATCTGTGCTGGGGCCTCAACTTTTTACAGTTTATATTATTGACTTAGATGAAGGGACCGAAGGTATTGTTGCTAAATTTGCTGATGACACAAAGATAGGTAGGAAAGTAACTTGTGAAGAGGACATAAGGAGGTTACAAAGGGATATAGATAGGTTGTGAGTGGGCAAAGACCTAGCAAATGGAGTATAATGTGGGAAAGTGGGAAATTGTCCATTTTGGCAGGAAGAATGAAAAAGAAGCATATTATCTAAATGGTGAGAGACTGCTGAGCTCGGAGATGCAGAGGGATCTGGGTGTCCTAGTGCATGAATCGCAAAAGGTTAGTATGCAGGTACAGCACGTAATTAGGAAAGCTAATAGAATGTTATCATTTATCGCGAGGGGAATTGAATACAAAAATAGGGAGGTTATGCTTCAGCTATACAGGGCATGGGTAAGACCATATCTGGAGTACTGTCTACAGTACTGGTCTCCTTATTTAAGGAAGGATGTAAATGCGTTGGAGGAAGTACAGAGAAGGTTTACTAGACAAATACCTGGAATGGGTGGGTTGTCTTACGAAGAAAGATTGGACAGGCTAGGCTTGTATCCACTGGAATTTAGAAGGGTAAGAGGCGACTTGATTGAAACATATAAGATCCTGAGGAGTCATGACAGGGTGACTTTGGAAAGGATGTTTCCCCTTGTGGGAGAATCTCAAACCAGAGGTCACTGTTTTAAAAAGGGGGTCGCCCATTTAAGACAGAGATGAGGAGAAACTTTTTTCTCTCAGAGGGTTGTGAGTCTTTGGAATTCTCTTCCTCAAAAGGCAGTGGAAGCAGAGTCTTTGAATATGTTTGAGGCAGAGGTAGATAGATTCTTGATAAGCAAGAGGGTGGAGGGTTATCGGGGGTAGATGGAAATGTGGAGTAATGAGTTCAGCCAAGAACTTATTGAATGGTGGAGCGGGTTCGAGCGGTTGAGTGGCCTACTCCTGCTCCTAATTCATACGTTCGTAAAGATTCACAACCCTCTGAATGAAGAAATTTCTCACCTCAGTCTGAAATAGCTGTCTCCTTATCCTGACACTATGCCCCCTAATTCTAGACTGTCCAGCCAGGGAAACAGCTTCTCAGCATCTACCCTGTCCAGCCCCCTCAGAATGTTATATGTTTTGATTAGATCACCTCTCATTCTTCTAAATTCGAGAGAATATAGGCCCATTCTACTGAATCTCTCCTAATAGGACAACCGTCTCATCCCAGGAAAACATTTCATTGCACATGATCTTTGGCCCTGCCTTTAAGCCTTGCCAAGTATGCTCTTATCCAAACTGTTTTTATACAGCGTTATGTCAACAGCCAAAGTAATTCCCATCCTTTTCAACCTTGTACGGCAGCAGCTAATTGGCAAATGTTCAAGAAAGTGTGCCGTCTTCTCCTGCAAACACAAGGATGAATGCTGTTGGTTTCCCAGCGGGAACAATCCCAAGACATAGGCTGGTGTTTGTCTATCGGTTATGGATGGGGGCACACAAATGCCTCTTGCATCCGACCCCTTTCCACGGACCTCGTCAGGGTCTCCAATGATAAACGGCCACCTTTCAGGGCCATTTTGCCATGCCTCACGCAGTTTATCAGGATCCCCTGACCCACCCAACGCACCTTCCTCCTCTGACAGATGCAAGACCCAACAGCCAAAGGCCTTAAAGGGTACTCACTTTTGCTGCCTGTTTGAGGTCAATGAACCACTTGCGGCACTGTATCCATGACCTTGGGGTGACCCTATGGTTGCTGACCTCCTCCCCAAACTGCAGTTAGACTTGCTTGGTCAGGCTCCCAGCTCTCCTCCTCCTGTCCCTGGGGAATAGTATATTCCGCCTTTCCCTGGCAGCCTGAAGAGCACCAGATGGGAGGCATCACTAAAGAGTGGGGCCACACGGTGTCTACAGTTTGCCATTACTCAGCAGCTTTTCAGCACTCTGGAAATTGTATCAATGCAGACAGCAACATTGAATGCAGGTCTGGCAACCCTTTAAAAATGGCGCCAGCACTTGCCCCAGCGTCAGCTGACACTGGCATCTCTGCCTCCACACCCGACACCGACCACGTAATTGGTCAGTTCCCGTGCCTCATTCCCCTCAATTAGCTGGCCACCTCTGGATTGTATGCGGCTGTCTGCTCATGGACCTGACGTAAGCCACACCCACTTCCGGTCCAGATAGTGGGACCAGCGGCTTCATCTTAAATCCGGCCCTAAGTATAAAAGTGTGTGAAATGGGGCAGAAGACGGGGGATAATTGGAGCAAAATGCAGAGATGTAATCGAATCTTTATTTAGTAGTTAAACATTTTTTTCCAATTTGGATATAATACTTTGATTTTGTTATCATTTATAGTCAACAAATATCAATAAAGCAGATTATCTGATGATTTATAGCAATTGTTGGCGGGATTTTGCTGGGCTCAAATTGATAGTTGTGTGTGTTTCCCAATATTGACTACACTTCAAAATTATTTCATTACTGTGAAGTGTTTTGGGATGTTATGAGGATGAGATGCTTAATATTAAGGCTATATACGTGCAAATCCTTTCTTTAAGTGACAGAACTCACAGCAATTTGAGAAACAGAAGAGTAGAATTGGTTGGAGCACAGCCTAAGGAGCTGTGAGGTGCAAAACTGAGATGACACTGTGTTTTCCTGGCTGGTGGAAATCACTACAATTCAACACATTTTACAGAGGTAATTTTCATTATATATATGGACATTGGAATTCATAATGGAAAACTTGGCACAAAACTGTGTCAAAAATGGGCCAACAGGAAGTAAAGTTTTAAAGACAAGAAGTGCACGTGTCCTAAAATATGCATGTAGCTTTATCTTTTTTCTGCACCCAGTTCCTGTCTGCAAAACTTCCTGATAGCATGCTTTTGTCACATAAGATATAAAAACAAGAATTTATTGGCCTTAAAGTGGTAAATAATATAAGATGCAGAAGGACAGAAAAGTCTGCCTGTTTACTAGATTCAGGTTAATAGAGTCATTGTTGCCCCACTTTTTTTAAATGCAAGGTTGCTGTAGATTGGCACTGATGAAAGGCTACTGAGGACCACCCAAAGCACTTTACAGCCAATGAAGTACTTTTGAAGTGTAGTTACTGTGGAAATGTAGAATAAGTAGCCAGTTTGCACACAGCAACATTCCTCAAACAGCGATGTGATAATCACCAGATAATCTGTTTTTGTGATGTTGATGAAGGGATATTGACTGAGACACTGAGGATAAATCCCCTGCTCTTCTTTGAAATAGTGCCATAGGATCTTTTATGCCAACCTGAGAGGCTAGACAGCGCTTCGATTTAACGTCTCATCCAAAACAGTACCTCCAACAGTGCAACACTCCCTCAGTACTGCACTAGAGTGGCAGCCTAGATATTTGTCTTGGAGTGGGACTTGTACCCACAACTGTCTAACTCAGACAAGAGTTAATGCATGTCAAACGGAATTGAAAACAGGCAAATATGTATCCGTACAGATTTTCATGTCAAGAGGAAAATGTTGTCAATATTTTAGTGATTGTGACTGTTTTCTATGTTCGTGGAAATTAATGAATAAAGGCAATCTCTATCTAACTTCAGGTTGAAAGGAGCCTAACTGTCATCAATATATATGTTTCCACATAATTACATTTTTGTTCTTGGGACTGATGTGGTAGAGGCTTTCCACTTTGTATTAGTGTAGAGGTATTACCTGGGAGTATTTTCTAGGCTTTACTTCATTTCAGCCCTGTGCTGTATAACTGCCAGTGCTTGATGCTGATACTGGATGTGGAGAAATATTCCATTCTCCTGCTCTAGCATTCAGTGCCTCACTGACAACTCAATTAAATAATAATTTCAAGCAAAATGGTTCATGGCTTTAATTAATCAAAGATTTGTTTAAAATAGTGACATTGATAATCTTTTACATATCTAAATCAAAAAGGTGTCTTTGAAATCACCACTATCTGAGGCATGTAAGAGCATAAGAAGTAAGAGCAGGAGTAGACCATTCAGCCCCTCAAAACTGCTCTGCCATTCAATAAGATCATGGCTAATCTTCCACCTCAGTTACACCTTACCGCACTATTCCTATATCCCTTTATTCCCTTAGCATCCAAAAATCTGTTGATCTCTAACTGAGCATCCACAGCTCTCTGTGATTTCCAAAGGTTCCTAACACTTTGGAGAAATTTCTCCTCATAGAACATAGAACATTACAGCGCAGTACAGGCCCTTCGGCCCTCGATGTTGCGCCAACCTGTGAAACCATCTGACCTACACTATTCCATTTATAGAACCATCTCAATCCTAAATGGCCAACCCCTTATCCTGAGATTATGACCCCCTAGTTCTAGACTCCACAGTCAGGGGAAACATCCAGCATCTACTTTGTCAAGCCCCTTAAGAATTTTATACATTTCAATGAGTTCATCTATTACATGAACTGAAATTACCTATATAACAAGCTGTTTGTATCAAATAGGACTTATAAAATGATTTATTTTTCTCAAAACTTTGGATTGATTCCAATAACATAGCTTGAGGTGAAGTAAAATAAGGCCGTGCAATGTTTACTTGCATTCACCTATTCTTTATTATGGCTGAATGGTATTAATACAGTAGCCTGGAAACTCAGTGGTAATTATTTTTATTTAAAAGCTTCAGGGCACAAAAATGGACTCCATGGTGTTGGCGCTATGGAAGCCCTGGAGCAAGAACATAGCGCTGCCGATGCTTCTGGCTACTTCCAGCACAGCCCACACGGTGCCCAGGCTAGGAAAGACGCTAGCGGGGATGTGTCGTGTGTCCGCTGGAAGCCTCAGTACTGGTGCTATCATAATGTTACACAGCTTTTCCAGCTGATTTGACGTTAATGTCAGGAACTTCGTCTGGCATGGCCAATGAATGCTTCTGCTGATCACTGCCAATTAACACTTGTTCTGATCACTCCCAAGCGAGCCCCCCCCCAACAACAGCGCTATTTAAATGGCCAGACACCAAGTTGCAAGTGAGGGACTTTTCACTTACTTCTGCTTAAGCTGAGTTTGTGGAGGTACTGTGCAGTATTTTTGGAGGTGTTTTGCTGCTTAAAATCAGGGAGAACACAGGAATTGCAGACCAAAGTATGGGGCTATGGTTGCAGTGCCTCTTGGTCTGCAGCATGGCTGTCAGATGGAGCAGAGGATGCAGAAAGGGGAAGCTCTGCAAAGTGGGAGAAGGAGGAGGAAGGCTCTCCACAGAAGGCCCTACCCAAAGAGTGTTCTTTGGGAGTGCTTCTCCTATCTACACCTGGCCCAGGACCAATACCTGAAATGACTCAGATTCAACAAGTGGCGGTCACTGAATTATGCCACCTCCTACAACCTGACCTTGAGCCTCACACCAGGGCAAGGACAGACCTGCCAGTGGCCATCACTATCACCTTAACATTTTACGCATTCATGTCCTTCAGGGAGCAGGAGATGTCTCCAACATATCCCAGAATGCCATTGATCGGAGCATTCGGGAGGGTTCCTGCAGACTGGAAAGTAGCAAATGTAACCCCACTATTTAAGAAGGGAGTGAGAGAGAAAACTGAGAACTACAGACCTGTTAGTTTGATGTCAGTAGTGGGGAAAATGTTGGAACCTATTATAAAGGATGAAATAACTGGACACTTGGAAAATAATGACATGATTGGACAGAGTCAACATGGATTTGTGAAAGGGAAATCATGTTTGGCAAACTTGCTGGAGTTTTTTGAGGATGCTACTTGCAGCATAGATAAAGGAGAACCAGTGGACGTGGCGTATTTGGATTTTCAGAAGGCTTTTGAAAGATCCCACAGAGGAGGTTAGTAAACAAAATTAGAGCACATGGGATTGGTGGTAATATACTGCAATGGATTGAGAATTGGCTGACATACAGAAAGCAGAGAATAAGAATAAATGGGTCATTCTCAGGATGGCAGGCTGTTACTAGTGGGATACCACAAGGATCAGTGCTTGGGCCACAGCTGTTTACAATCTATATAAATGACTTGAATATGGGGACCAATTGTAAAATTTCCAAATTTGCGGATGACACAAAATTAGATGGGAATGTAAGTTGTGAGGAGGATGCAAGGAGGCTTCAATGGGATTTGGACAGGCTAAGTGAATGGGCAAGAGCATGGCAGATGGAATGAATAAGTGTGAAGTGATCCACTTTGGTAGAAAAAACAAAAAGGCAAGATATTTCTTAAATGGTGAGAGGCTGGGAGGGGTTGATGTCCAAAGAGACCTGGGTGTCCTTGTTCATGAGTCACTCAAAGCTAGTATGCAGGTGCAGCAAGCAATTAAAAAGGCAAATGGTATGTTGACCTTCATTACAAGGAGATTTGAGTACAGGAGTAAAGAAGTATTGCTTCAATGGCATAAAGCATTGGTGAGACCGCACCTGGAGTATTGTGTACAGTTTTGGTCTCCTTATTTAAGGAAGGATATACGTGCCATAGAGGGAGTGCAACAGAGGTTCACCGGACTAATCCCTTGGATGGTGGGATTGTCTTATGAGGAGCGATTGCAGAAACTAGGCCTGTCTTCTCCAGAGTTTCGAAGAATGAGAGGTGATTTAATTGAAACTTACAAAATTCTTAGAGGGCGTGACAGGGTGGATGTGGATAGGATGTTTCCTCTGGCTGGTGAGTCTAGAACAAAGGAACACAGTCTCAGAATAGGGGCCTGGCCATTTAAGACTGAGATGAGAAGGAATTTCTTTACTCAGAAGGTGGTGAATCTGTGGGATTCTCTACCCCAGAGGGCTGTGGAGGCTCAATCATTGAGTATGTTCAAGACAGAAATCGATAGATTTCTGAATACTAATGACATCAAGGGATATGGGGATAGTGGGGGAAAATGCGCAGAGGTAGATGATCAGCCATGATCTGTTTGAATGGCGAGCAGGCTCGATGGGCCAAATGGCCCACTCCTGCATCAATTTCCAATGATCCTATGTCACAGAGGCCATCTACTTCAGCAGGGGACAGTACATTGTCTTCTTCCTCAGCAGGGACAAGCAGGATGAAAGGGCACGTGGCTTTGCCAGGACTGTGGGATTCCTGATGGTGCATGCATGCAAGTGCTCTTTTGGGCTTACCATAACAACAGAGAGAGGTACAGGAACTGCAAGGGATGGCATTTTCTAAATGTGACTGGTGGTTGATGTGGTGTGCGACCATGCCAAGAACATCATATCAGCGAATGCTTGCTATTCTAGTCGCAGCCACGATGCATTTATCCTGTGCCAATCAACCATATGCACCATCTTCAGGCCCCCTAGAAGAACCAGAGATGGGTTGTTCGGGGACAAGGGTTACCCCATATACATGTGGCTGATGATCCACCCCCCCAACCACTACCCACCATCTTACCATACAAGGAGAGCGGGTATATAATGAGAGCCAAGGAACCACACGAAACATTGTGGAGCAGACAATCGACCTGCTAAATCAAATGCTCAGGAGAAGCCCTACAGAACATGCTAGAGTGGGTTTCGAAGTACGTAGTGGTCTGCTGCATCCTCCCTAACACGAGGACGCAACCATTACCTGCAGGAGTCCAGAGGCCACCTCAGGAGGAGGAGGAAGAGGAACAGGAGGAGGATGCATCCTGAACCTCTTCAATCCAGATAGACTGCCAGAGATCACCTTCTCAGATTCCATTTTTAATGAAACTACTTCCTTTTACCACCATGCACCCACCATTCTCCATTGTTATAGCCATCTGAGATGCCTCATCACAACATCCCTGGTTCTGATAAAAGGTCACAGAACTGAAACATTAGCTCTATTTATCTCCACAGATGCTGTCAGACCTGCTTAGTATTTCCTGCATTTTCTGCTTTTATTTCAGCTTTCCAGCATCCACAGTATTCTGCTTTTGTACTACATCCCCTTGGCCAACATCCAAAAATCAGATCTACCCAAAAAACCTTCTCATTAACATCTTTATTTAACAACACATCCAATTTTACAAACAAAAATGAACAACTCACCCTTGTGCAATCCCTTAGTGCCTGCCTTGCTTTGCCTAGAGCTCTTATGCAGTACTACCCCTGTGGCTGCAGCATGTCTAATAGAAGATTGTTGACTATCACTGGGGGAGATTTGCAGAGTGCCCTCGAGCAGTTCTGGGCCTTGAGGGCCTGGCTTTGGACTGCACCACCTCGGCTTGGGCAGCAGCAGTCTGGGCTGTCTGGCTGACAGACAACAGCAAGGGCACTGGCAGAGTGGTAAAGGCAGGAGCACAATTGCTGTCATCCTGAGAAAGGACAAAAAGTTTGTGTTCCACAGAGCCACTGCTACCCCCACGGGCCGGCACCTCAGCAATCCTAGTAATCTGTTGACTGTCATGAGAGCCTGTGTGCCCCTTTGAGCACTGAGATTTTCAGCCATGATAACAGCAAACATGGATCTCATGACCTCCATCTGAGCTTCTGCTGCAACACTGAGAAATTGGTGGCTTCTAACTGTGCTGCAATGAAAGCTGAGAAAGTGGCCACCAGACGCTCCATCATGTTCTGCTAGCGTTATCATGTAGTTGGCGACCACTTCCACGGTGAAAAGGATGGGCTGCAAGCTCTGCGTGATGTCCTCTGCCATGTTGGAGCTGGACTCCTCCATGTTGCTTGACAGTGACAGCACCAGGTTGTCTGGCAGGCCTGCCAATGCACCAAGCATCTATGTGTGCAAGCTCATCAGTTTTCTCCTGTATGCCACCCTTTTGAAGTCTTCATCGGAGCCCCTGTAGCAGAACTCATCTGCAACCTCACCCTCTGGGGAACTGGCACACTAGCTAACCTTTTCCTTTAGTCTGGCTGCAGCCCACTCATACCTGGTGACTCAACACATGCAGATTCTGACTCTATACTAGTCTCTACTCTACAAAAAGTGTGATGTCTGAACTGGTGGCTGCGAGTGTCAGATCGAGTGACGATGCCTCCTCATCACTGCTGTGGAGTTGCTCTCTCTGTTCCTATTAGGTGTGCTGTGACTGGCCAGGTAGCAGTTCTTGGATAGCTGAAAGCATAGAATCAGAAAGGGAGGGTTGTGGTGAGGGAGGGAATTGTGGAGGAAAGCCAGAGGGGCATGGTCACACCATCTGCAGCTTGCACATCATATAGCATGATGAGGTTGAGAATTGGTATAAGGCAGTAACATACTGTCATCCGCATATTTTCAGCAATGCCAGATACTACGGGCTCTGTTGCAGCCAGCCCCATGATGCGAGTACCATCTCCTTTGTCGGACTCAGTAGATGAAGGCGTGCCTGATTCCCATTCAGTCTGTCTCTGCTGTTCCCGCCTGTTATAGGTGACTTTATCCTGCATGAGAGAGGGCAGAATGTCAGTCAGTGTGTTGCACTGTGGGTGATGTGCCTGTGATAGATGAATAGCTGGAGGTATGTGGAGGCAGCGAAAGGTGGGTTTGAGGCTGGCATTATTCGAAGGGGTGTGTGGATGAGGTGGAATATGTGAATGTTAGGCATGAGTCCTGAATGCTAGCAACTGCTGCTGGGTAAGTGATGGGGGTGTGGTACACTGAGCAGTGTGAGATGCTGATGGTTTGGTGGGTATGAGATGTCATGTGCAAATGCATTCACTGAATTTGACCACCCATATGAGGTCATTAAACCTCTTCCAGCACTGCTGCTAGATCCCTGGGGCCGGACTACAAGCATCCCTTGCCACCTGCACCCTTTCTGAGGGTGTTTCTTCAAGGCCTCTCTCCTTCTGTCCATCTCCTGGACTAAGGCCTCCAGCACCACACTGATGAACCTGATATCCCTGCCCTGGTGTTCCATTTCCCTTCTTCTGAATTACAGCAATAGCATTCAGTTGCAGCCCCTGTGGAAAGCAACCCGCTTGATCGGCACCTCACCCACCAACGTTAACAGTCACTCCCTCCACCACCAACGCACAGTGGCAGCAGTGTGTACCATATACAAGATGCACTGCAGCAACTCACCACACCTCCTTCGACAGCACCTTCCAAACCCATGACTTCTTCCATCTAGAAGGAAAAGAGCAGCAGACACGTGGGAACACCACCATTTACAAGTTCCCCTCCAACCCACACACCATCCTGACTTGGAAATATATCGCCGTTCCTTCACTGTTGCTGGATCAAAATCCTAGAACTCTCTTCCTAACAGCACTGTGGGTGTACCTGCACCAGATGGACTGCAGCAGTTCAAAAAGGCAGCTCACCACCACCTTCTCAAAGGCAATTAGGGATGGGCAACAAATGCTGGCCTTGCAGCTATGCCCACAACCCATGAAATGAATTAAAAAAGTTGCAGTATCCTTTAATTCAGCACAATTTCCCTTTAAAAGGGACAGATTTCTTTTAAGAACTGAAGGCTAGCTGGAACACATGCTAGTCTCTCTTGCTTTTAGGTTTTCCATCATGCGTGCAACCAGACAGCAGTACAGGTTGCACTGGGTTGTACACTCAAAACATGGAAATAAGGAGGCAGCACAAAATTTACATGCTGTTTGCCTCCATAGCAACGGGCGCAGGCAGCTCATGAATTGTGACCTCCCTGCGCCTAAAAACGCAATCAGACCGATTTCTAGCCCTTTGTGTCAGTTTAGATTTTATGCAAAAGTACATATATTTATTGAGCTTCATTTTTACTTATAGAATTTTATAACTGGTGTTCGAATTATGTTCAGGGAAGTGTATTCATTGGAGTAAACTAGTCTGATTGACTTTGCATTCCAATATAGTGGATCTAAATTAGGATTTGAGTCATGAAAATTAGAAATGGGAAGTTGAACAGCCAGCTTGGGTCCATGTGAATAATACACCACAATTCCCAGTAACTACATCAATAAAGTAAAAGTTCACATATTTACACTGTAAGAATAAAAGTGGCATTTTTTTTTACAAGAGATTGCAAATATTTACTGATTCCATATTCTAATTTGCTACTGTTATTAAGCAGTCTTATTAAAAACTATGGCCTTGAAATTCTTCAGAGTCCTGATCATGACAGTAATGCCTTTTTCTTCTTGAGATCAAAGATCCACCTGGTTTCTCTGAGGCTGAGCTTCTTGGGACCCAATCACCCATTTATAGTGGCACTGATCAGGTTAACCAGGGGTCCTCAATGAGACTGTTGGAAGTCACTTAGAGCTGTAGTTTTGTTGTACCATTTATTTTTATGGAGCCAAGAAGAGTAAAAGGAGTAGGACTGCTTCAAGTGGGTGTATAAAAGAAATCTGGCCCACCCTGGATCATCATCACTACCCCACTCCTACCCCTCGGCTCTGTTATCGCTTGCCCCTTTGCATAACCAAAACAATTACCCTCCCGCTCCGGCTGGTGAGCTGCCTTGGAGCACTGGTTTGGTACCCCATCTTGCAAGCTGTGTGTAATTGAGGCCAGTGCCTCAAAATGTCCCAGGCCTCACTGCAGCAACAATGGGAAGGTGACGGGCCCATTGTGTGGCTCAAGTTAAAATTGGCTAGTTTTACAAAAGCAAATTATCAAAGTAAAATAATTATATAAAATGATGATGTCCTCCCTATGAAATGTAAAAAATGTGCCAAGGGAATAACACCATCACATGGATTGAATGCTATTTTACCATGCAAAATAATGCCTTGTGTAGCTAAAGTGATTATATAGTGATTAAGAGCTACTGTAATTTGTGTTCTAACTTTAGTTACTGATCATTTTCCTGGGGAATAAGTGATAAAAATCTTCTTTTCCAGTCTTTAATTAACTATATTTTATTAAAGCTGAAAATACATATCTCTAGCCAGTTAATTAGGCAAAAAATATAAAAATTGTTCATATATCTGGGATTGTGTTGAGTTAGCAGTTGTTATGGAATAAACTTACAGTATCCAAAGACCTTCGGTGTGATACCACTCAGTAACACACTGTTCCATTATTTATAATAAATTATGTAATAGGAACATAGGAACAGGATTAGGCCATTCAGCCCCTCAAGCCCAGTCTGACATTCAATCAGATGATGGCTGAAATGTACCTCAAGTACATGTGTCTGCCTTTGCTCCATGTCCCTTGATACCCTTACCAAACAAAATTCTATTGTTTAGTTTAGTTTAGAGATACAGCACTGAAACAGGCCCTTCGGCCCACCGAGTCTGTGCCGACCATCAACCACCCATTTATACTAATCCTATCCTAATTCCGTATTCCTACCACATCCCCACCTGACCCTATATTTCCCTACCACCTACCTATACTAGGGGCAATTTATAATGGCCAACTAACCTATCACCCTGCAAGCCTTTGGCATGTGGGAGGAAACCCACGCAGACACAGAGAGAACTTGCAAACTCCACACAGGCAGTACCCAGAATTGAACCCGGGTCGCTGGAGCCGTGCGGCTGCAGTGCTAACCACCGCGCCACTGTGCTGCCATCCTTAAAAAATGATACCATCCTTAAAAATTTCAATTGATCCAGCATCCACTGCCTCTTGGGGAGTTCCGGATTTGCACAACGCTGAGTGAAAAATACGCCTGATTTCACTCCTAAAAGGCGTACCTCTAATTTTGTGTTCAATTCACCCACCAGAGCAAACAGTTTCTCTGGACTGGAATTTTTTTCTCATCCCAACAGTGGGTTTCGTGGCTGGGGGTGGCCGAAGAATCGGGACAGAATTGCACGCCATGGAACCTGATGCCAGGAACCCTGGTTTCAGTTCTCCCAAGGGCAGGATAGGCCGATGATGTCCTTCCCACCCAGTGGCCAACTAAGGGTCTCTTCCCACCCCCGCTGGGATCTTATCAGCAGCGGGGGTCACTCCACCATACAGGGAGAACGCCTTGGAAAATTAGGTGCCCTCCGTGCGGGCTTTGGGGGTGGGGTCCCTCCTTTGTGGGTAATTTGTGAATTTTTGGTCCACAGAGGACCCCACCAGGAATAACTGTACCCCTGGGACCCCTCTCCCCCTGGACTGAACACCTACCCCTCCCCCCCACATTGGGGCACTCTGGACTGGCTCCAGCGGCCTCACCTCACCTACTTCTTCTCCGAGCGTTGGGTTACCAGCAGTGGCCATCATTCCTGGTGCCGATACTGCAGAGCTGCTGGCCCTGTGATAGGCGGTTGCTCTTGGAGGCGTGATCCCCGTCCCAATAAAGTCTTTAAAGGGACAGAGATCACGCCTCCTTCAACTTTGACTCCAAAAGACCGGAGGATAGCTCCTGGGGTCAGAAACAATGCAGAGGCAGGGTTCCCCCTGAGTTTTTGGCCCGGTGCCAGGAACCTCACCTCCTGCACAAAATCCAGCCCTGAGTATCTACCATATTGAATCCTTTTATTATTTTAAACAGCTCAATTAGACCACCCTTCAACCTTTTAAACTCAAGGGAATACAAGGCACGTTTATGCAACCTATCCTCATAAGTTAACTGTTTACCATGATTTGGACTAACTTAAATCCCATTATTTTCTCCATTACCATTATTATACTTATATTAAATCTGCTAAGTTCCTCCCCTTAACTTAATTTTAAGTTCTAATGTTTTCATCCCCTGTAAAAACAGATACAAAGTACTCATTTAACAAATCTGCTATTTCATTATTGTCCATTATAGTCTTGCCTACAACTGTCTTTAATGGGCCTTTATTCCTCATTACCAATCTTTCCTCTGATATATTTATAAAAAATGTTGCTGTTAGCTATTTTATTTTTACACCTCAGATTAATTTCTTTGTATCCTTTGTTACTTTTTATAGCTCTCCTAGTCTGCTGGATTTTCACTTTTCCTTACATTTGTGTAAGCCTTTTTTTAGCTTGATACTGTCTCTTACCTCATTTGTTGACGATGTTTATTTAATTACACAAGTTAAAAATGTTGCTGGTACATGTTGCGTTTGCCTTTTAGAGGTATGTACTGGTTTTGTGATAAATACAGGATAGTAACTACTTTTTCAAAAAATGTTTCCTATATTAGTCTCACAAGGTATTTCTGCATCTTGAAACATAGGAACATAGGAAATAGGAGCAGTAGGAGACCATTCAGCTGCTTGAGCCTGCTCCGCCATTCAACTAGATCATGTCTGATCGTCTACCTCAATGCACTTTTCCCATATCTCTTCATATTTTTAATATCTAGAAATCTATCAATCTCTGTCGTGAGTATACTCAATGACTGAGCCTCCACAGCCCTCTGGGATAGAGAACTCCAAAGATTCACCACCCTCTGAATGAAGAAATTCCTCTTCATCTGAGTCCTAAATGGCCTACCTCTTATTCTGAAACTGTGTCTCCTGGTTCTAGACACCACCCCCCCCCCCCCACCCACCCCCGGCCAGGGGAAACATCCTTCCTGGATCTACCTTGTCAAGCCCTGTAAAAATGTTGTATGTTTCAATGAGATCACTTCTCATTCTTCTAAATTCTAGAGAATACAGGCCCCGTCTCCTCAATCTCTCCTCTTCGGACAATCCCGCCATCCCAGGAATCAGTCTGGTGAACCTTCGTTGCACTCCCTCTTGTAAACACATATAATTTAGTAATTATTCCAAAAATTGGAAGGCTGAAATAATTAGCATACTACACGCCATCATTTTAATTGTCACAATATCTTAGACTTGCTTGGCTATAAGAAGGTACTGGGCATCTAAAATGAAGCATGGTCTGTACCATTTTTTGAAAACACAAATGAATTAATGCACCTTGCAGCATATTTAGTTCTTACTCGATCTGAAAAATAATGAAATCAAGAACAATGCTTGGTTGGCAAATGTAGCAGTGACATTTATAATTTATAATTCTTCAGACTTCTTAAAAGAATTTTCTTGCATTATTAAATTACTGACGTTCATGTCAGTGAAAAAACAGTAGCAGAAAAATCCAAAACCCCATTTTTAACCAATGCATTAGTAAATAAACTTTTGACTGCTGTTGCTGTTTGGCAGTGTTGATAGAAAATCTTCTTCTTCTTTGGCCTCCTTGTCTCGGGAGACAATGGGTAAGCGCCTGGAGGTGGTCAGTGGTTTGTGGAGCAGTGCCTGGAGTGGCTATAAAGGCCAATACTAGAGTGAGAGACTCTTCCACAGGTGCTGCAGATAAAATTGGTTGACAGGGCTGTTTCGCAGTTGGCTCTCCCCTTGCGCTTCTGTCTTTTTTCCTGCCAACTGCTAAGTCTCTTCGACTCGCCACACTTTAGCCCCGCCTTTATGACTGCCCGCCAGCTCTGGCGATAGCTGGCAACTGACTCCCACGACTTGTGATCAATGTCACAGGACTTCATGTCGCGTTTGCAGACGTCTTTAAAGCGGAGACATGGACGGCCGGTGGGTCTGATACCAGTGGCGAGCTCGCTGTACAATGTGTCCTTGGGGATCCTGCCATCTTCCATGCGGCACACATGGCCAAGCCATCTCAAGCACGGCTGACTCAGTAGTGTGTATAAGCTGGGGATGTTGGCCGCCTCAAGGACTTCTGTGTTGGAGATACAGTCCTGCCACCTGATGCCAAGGATTCTCCGGAGGCAGCGAAGATGGAATGAATTGAGATGTCGCTCTTGGCTGACATATGTTGTCCAGGCCTTGCTACCGTAGAGCAAGGTACTGAGGACACAGGCTTGATACACGCGGACTTTTGTGTTCCGTGTCAGTGCGCCATTTTCCCACACTCTCTTGGCCAGTCTGGACATAGCAGTGGAAGCCTTTCCGATGCACTTGTTGATTTCTGCATCGAGAGACAGGTTACTGGAGATAGTTGAGCCTAGGTAGGTGAACTCTTGAACCACTTCCAGACCGTGGTCACCGATATTGATGGATGGAGCATTTCTGACATCCTGTCCCATGATGTTCGTTTTCTTGAGGCTGATGGTTATGCCAAATTCGTTGCAGGCAGCCGCAAACGTGTCGATGAGATTCTGCAGACACTCTTCAGTGTGAGATGTTAATGCAGCATCGTCAGCAAAGAAGAGTTCCCTGATGAGAACTTTCCGTACTTTGGTCTTTGCTCTTAGGCAGGCAAGGTTGAACAACCTGCCCCCTGATCTTGCATAGAGGAAAATTCCTTCTTCTGAAGACTTGAAGGCATGTGATAGCAGCAGGGAGAAGAAAATCCCAAACAGTGTAGGTGCGAGAACACAGCCCTGTTTCACGCCACTCAGGATAGGAAAGAGTTCTGATGAGGCGCCGCTATGCTGAATTGTGCCTTTCATATTGTCATGGAATGAGGTGATGATACTTAGTAGCTTTGGTGGACATCCGATCTTTTCTAGTAGTCTGAAGAGACCACGTCTGCTGACGAGGTCAAAGGCTTTGGTGAGATCAATGAAAGCAACATAGAGGGGCATCTGTTGTTCGTGGCATTTCTCCTGTAGCGGATGAAGGGAGAACAGCATGTCAATGGTCGATCTCTCTGCTCGAAAGCCATACTGTGCCTCAGGGTAGACACGCTCGGCCAGCTTCTGGAGCCAGTTTAAAGCGACTCGAGCGAAGACTTTCCCCACTATGCTGAGCAGGGAAATTCCACGGTAGTTGTTGCAGTCACCGCGGTCACCTTTGTTTTTATAGAGGTTGATGATATTGGCATCGCGCATGTCCTGTGGTATTGCTCCCTCATCCCAGCCTAGGCAAAGCAGTTCGTAGAGTGCTGAGAGTATAGCAGGCTTAGCACTCTTAATTATTTCAGGGGTAGTGACAGAAAATATACAGAGATTATATGCTGTGGATGTTAATGCACTTTTGAAAGAACAGTGAAACCAAAATAAGTTATACAATGGCCAGGAATTTGACATAACCATGTTGGGAGACTTCATGGCCCAGAATTTCCTGAAGTGCTTGCTCCATTCGTTAAATTTTTTCCCTCACCCTTCAACTCGAAAAACTTTTGCCCTGTCTGTTGCTGGAATTGCAAGCTCATAACCAGTATCTGGGACCTTGGTGAACAATGGGACAAACAGTCTATCTCCTTAACCAATGAGAATTAATGATTGAGAAAGAAACAGAGGAACAATGGGGAAGGTGGGTGAATTAGAGTCCAATCAGGTACAGAAGAGAAATAAAGAGAGGGAAAGAAGGAATGGATTATGAATAGGGGAAAAGAGATAGAACAGAGAAGTAAGAAAATATTTATAAAATTTAAATTTTAAATCCTAAAAATTTCTAACAAATATTTACTAACTGCAGAAATGAGATGCCACAAGTTAAATTGATCCTTTTCTGGGCCTAGGATGTTGAGTGGCACTGCAGATACATAAATCTTGTAATAAAAAAGTACTTAACGCTGTTAAGTACGCGCCCTAATTTTCTACGGTAAGTTTAACTGGCAATTAATGCGCAAATGCAGCCGTTTCTTGAAACCCACAGGGAGGTCGAAAACAGGCTGGCATTTTCACAAGAGCAGTCCAGCAATTTGTGGTGATATGCAACTCATGGGGGTATATCTTACTCACCACAAGTGGCTGGACAATTTACACATTAATAATAATTAATAATCTCACTATTAATTTGGCTGCAAAATCTGAGCCATTCTCATATGACACAGTAGTGATAAGGAGCTCTGAAGTTGTGTTACCGCTCAAAAGAGTGTTTTACTCAAGTTTTTTTTAATCATATCTTCATATTCTAGCAATGTATGGTCTATAACATTAGTAATTAACAGTATTACAGAAAAAAAATTAATTGTAATCCAGTTCAATTAGTCTTAATGAATAATAAATCATTTCAATTCCTGACTCTTTGCATTTGAAAAACTGAGGAGCGATCATCCTCTTTGTAATTTATAATAATAATACGCAGTTTTAGTCTGTCTGCACTGTTCTGATTTGTCGGTGGGTTGATTTTGTGAGCAGAGACTGACACACGGAAGCATGTGGGGCAGGTGGAGGACTGGAGCGAGTGGCTCATGTGTGGCTGCCAATGATTGGTGGCGGCAACAGCAGGGTGTGGGGGGCTTGGTGGAGAAGAAGAACAGTGGAAGGTAAGGGCAGCCCAACAACAAAGTTACACTGGCTGGAGGGATTGGAGAGGGTGGGGGACCGCATGGGAGGGATGATATGTGGCGGTGGTGGTGAGGTTGGGTGGGTGTTGTCAGAGCAAAAAAACAGTGGAATGTAAGGAGAACCCAAAAACAAATTTACCTGCCTGGAGGGATTGGGGAGGGGAAGGGGGCAGGTTGGGACAGCATAGGAAGGAGGGGGAGGGGAATCAGCTTGGGGGGCAGAACAGCATGGGGGGAAGTATGGGGATGGGACAGCATGGGGGAGTAGGGGAACGACATGGTGAGGGGGGACAGGATAGCATGGGAGGGTGGGGGAATGACATGGTGGGGTGGGGACAGCATGGGATGGGGGTCTGTGTGGGGAATAGCATGGGGGGAGAACGGCACGGGGGGAATGCAAGGGAGGGATGGAATGGGGGATGGGGTTGGCATAGGAAGAGGGTGGGAAGGGGCATGGGATGGGGATGATATGAGGGGGATGAAAGGAATGGATGGGTATGGTATAAGAGGATGGTATAGGAAGATGGCATGGGATGGGGATTTAAAGAGGTACCGTTGCAACAAAAATACTAATTTCACTTCAAATGTTTTGCGCGTCTCTGCTAGTATAAACCTCATCTGAAGTTTGCATTTATGTATCCTAGGGTTTTTGCAAGCACCCTTTGTAAAGATTTTCTTTTATTAAATGCTAGATTAAACATGTCTTGGCTTTATATCTATGATCTAACACAATGCAAGTAACAATCACAAATTAATATTAACTGTGAAATTGTTATAGCTTGGCCTGTAAAATTCATGAGATATCCACCCTATGTTCTGTTAGTAATGTTCCTTCTGCCAAGAATTTGCTTTGCATTGCGATGTAAGGGCTGTGAATTTTACACATTTATTTATAATAAGGTGTTTCAACATCTATCATAAAACATGTCATTCTTGCATAATTATAAAATGAACATTTATTTCACAAATGCTTTTCATACCCTTCCAACCCTCATTCCTCAACATCCATCTCTCAACCAACACCCAAAATAGATTATCTAGTCATTTTCTCATTGCTATTTGTGGGAACTTGCTGTGCACAAATGCTGCTGCATTTCCTATATTACAACAATAACTGCACTTCAGAAGTATTTCATTGGCTATAAAAATACTTTGGGACTTTCTGGGGTCATGAAAGACTTGATATAAAAGCAAGTCTTTCTTTTAAATCCTGTGACCAGAACTAATCTTTGCAGTCATTTGAACCCCTCCCAACACCCCTCCCACAATAGCATTTCCACAAGCTTTAGGATGTTAAAGCCTTAGAGAGGGTGCAGAGGAGATTTACTAAATTGGTATCAGGGATGAAGGACTTCAGTTATGTGGAGAAACTAGAGAATCTAGGGTTGTTTTTCTTGGAGCAGAGAAAGTTAAGAAGAGATTTGATAGAGGTGTTCAATATCATGAAGGGTTTTGAAAGAGTAAATAAGGAGAAACTGTTCCTGTGGCAGATGATCATTAACGAGAGGAGGACACAGATTTAAGGTAATTGGCAAAAGAATCAGAGGTAACAGAAGGAAAAATATTTATGCAGCGAGTTGTTATGATCTGGGATTCACTGTCTAAAAGGGTGCTGGAAGCAGATTCAAGAATAACTTTCAAAAGGAAATTGGCTAAATACTTGAAGGGGAAAAATTTGCAGGGCTGTCAGGAAAGAGGAGGGGAGTGGGACTAATTTATTTATTTAGAGATACAGCACTGAAACAGGCCCTTCGGCCCACCAAGTCTGTGCCGACCAACAACCACCCATTTAAACTAATCCTACAATAATCCCATATTCCTACCACATCCCCACCTTCCCTCAATTCCCCTACCACCTACCTCTACTAGGGGCAATTTATAATGGCCAATTTACCTATCAACCTGCAAGTCTTTGGCTGTGGGAGGAAACCGGAGCACCCAGCAAAAACCCACGCAGTCACAGGGAGAACTTGCAAACTCCGCACAGGCAGTACCCAGAATTGAACCCAGGTCGCTGGAGCTGTGAAGCTGCGGTGCTAACCACTGCGCCACTGTGCTGCCCTAATGGGATAGCTGTTTCAAAAAGCATGCATGTACAGAATAGCCTCCTTCTGTGCTGTATAATTTTATGATTCTACAATTTTAAGCAATGATTAGAATAGTCCAAATCCTGTAAATTTGCAATCACCAATGTTTTGAATGGGGGTTGAAATGGAACATGCATAATCTATTTTTTACGATTACAATGATAGTCCCAGCAAAGCAGCGCAGATGGCCCAGGAGATTTTGCATTGGCATAAAAACTAGCATAAATCACTGGAACAATAATTTCCTTGAACTTCTGCACTAGGACAATGATGTTTTCTGTAGATCTGCCTTTACTGCAACGCAGGTTTTCAGGAAATTCAAGGCATTGGCTGCAATATCTGAATTAGCTCAATTTATGTTAGTGCAGTTCTCAAAGCAGCAGTGATCTATAAGAAAGCATGTGAACATAAGCCATTTTCACTCTAATACATGCCAGAGCATAAGATGAATTATACCGATAAGAATTATGACACTGCATTAATGAAAAACATAAAAATGCGAGGATAGAGCTGGATAATTCTTCATTACTAGTCATAAATTTAGCCAGTCGGAAAATTAAAATGTTTATTTCCAACCTTCAAACCACATTAACTCTCAACCTATTAAACACTATGAAAATGGAAAATAAACTTTTCTAGAAAAAAAGTGGAGTTGATTTCCCTTTCTATTACCTGGACGGTAAGCATTTACTGGGTGGAACGCTGAATGAAAATCTAGTGGCATACCCTTGATAGAAGCTGCTGTATTTTTCTACCATTGAAATTAATAGCAGGACTATCCAGCGGGTTCTGTAATGAGCACGCAATCACCACCACCAGATTTTCCTTTCTGTGCTTAATGCCGATGCGGGAAAGCTGAAAATCCACCCCTTTAACCCAGTAACGTATTAGCAACTAATACAAAAGCAAAATACTCCGAATGCTGGAAATCTGAAACAAAAACAGAAAATGCTGGTAATATTCAGCAGGTCAGGCAGCATCGATGACCTAAAACATTGGCCGGAATTTTACGTCACCCCAGCGAGCCAGATGGTGGTGGGGGGGTTGGCGTAAAATTGAGCGTGAAGCTCCGGGAGGCCTTCCTGACCTGCTCCTGCCTCCGCCCCATTTTACATAGGCCAGTGGACCGGGGGAGAGTGGGTAGAGGAGAAATGGGCCACCCACCCCAGACCAATCAAGTCCCTTAAGTGGCCACTTAGCGGCCATTTAAGGGCCTTCGCTCGCCTCCACAGGAAGTTTACCCGTGGCAAGCGGGCATCCGGGAGACGTGAAAGGCTGCCCAGTGAAACCTGGTGGCATCTCAGCACACCGGAGGGAGGGTGGGGTGCCCAGACAAACTGGCATAGGGTGCCTGATTGAAGGCCGCTCCCACTTCTCCAACCACCCCCAGGATCCAAGAGGCCTCTCTTCCCCCCCCCCCCCCCCCAAAACGACCATCATTGCCTTGCCGGGGCGCGACCGATCACACCGGCGAGGCAAACCAAACTTACCTGTAGTCCTGGCTCCATGTCTTCTGCTGGGCTGCAGCCCCAGCAGTGGCCACCGCTCCTGGTGGCGCTGCTGGAACTAAGAGCTGCCGGCCCAATAATGCGGGTCGGATCCCCAGGCCGGGAGGAAGCGGGTTCGCCACCGACTTTTACGTCGGTGGCCAACTCCCGTCCGCCCGACGTAAAATCCAGCCCTTTAACTCTGCGGCACAGTGGCGCAGTGGTTAGCACCGCAGCCTCACAGCTCCAGGGACCCGGGTTCGATTCCGGGTACTGCCTGTGTGGAGTTTGCAAGTTCTCCCTGTGTCTGCGTGGGTTTTCTCCGGGTGCTCCGGTTTCCTCCCACAAGCCAAAAGACTTGCAGGTTGATAGGTAAATTGGCCATTATAAATTGTCACTAGTATAGGTAGGTGGTAGGGAAATATAGGGACAGGTGGGGATGTTTAGTCGGAATATGGGATTAGTGTAGGATTAGTATAAATGGGTGGTTAATGTTCGGCACAGACTTGGTGGGCTGAAGGGCCTGTTTCAGTGCTGTATCTCTAATCTAATCTAATTTCTCTCCACAGATGCTGCCTGACCTGCTGAGTATTTCCAGCATTTTCTGTTTTTATTATATGTTAGGAACTGGCATATTTAATGAATGGCCAGTGTGATCCCTGAGATGCAATTCAGATTATGTAACGCTATAACATTAAAGGGGCCATCTCTGGCAGAGCTTGCATCTGACTAGATGGTTCAAATGTATGAGTTGTGTCAAGCACTGCAGTTCAATTGTATATTCAATTCACATGTTAATACAGTGCTTCTTTACATTTACTGTCTGCAATAATTTCTCTCTTTGTCACAGCAAGCTAAGAAGGAATAAGGTGAACCACAGCCAAATGTTATTGAAGCTGAAAAAAGTTTGCACCATAAAATTAGTCAGATAGACGTAATGGAAACAAACAAACATATATCACCATTAATTTTAATCATCATTTTATTTGTTTTTTTATTGAATATCTTCCAGGGTGAATGATCAGAATACTGATAAAGGAATATTTTTTATTTTCCACTTTGGGCATCGAATATTTGCATGAGGAACTCAAAGTCCAGCATAGTCTCACCTCATAAGAGTATCCCTACTGTACCAATGTACATTTTTCAATTTTCTCTACCAGCTATCTTTATGGAATTCCTGAATTGGATTGCCGTACAATGCAAATCCATTCCCTTCAAGTCATTTTTCATGCCCTCTCAAACTCCTATTTTCTAATAACTGCATGGACTGGGATAGGTTATAATATGATTTAGAGATTTGAGTGAAAATTTTGTTCTGGTACAAATATCCATTTATGGATTGATGTCTCCAAGCTTTCTAAAAGTTATAGGCACTGCTATGGTTTGAAATATTGCAGCAAACTCAGTAACTCAACAGAAGTTACTTGCACCCTTGAATGTAATTACTATTCTAAACAGTTGCTTTGTTAAATATATAAATAGTAGCTGTTGTGTACATACAAAGGTAACCCTCATTTTTTTTTAACATTTATTCTCGGGATGTGGATGATGCTATCAAAATGATGTTCATATTATAGAACACCAGAATAGTTCCTACACTAAAATATTTTCTTTCATTAACTAATCTACCTGAGCATTACTTCTGGAAGTACATAAGAGTTGCTATTTATACACATAAAAAAGCATTCAATCCAGAATGATAGTTGCATTCAAAGATAAGCCACATTTTTGTTGAGAACCAAGTGTGCTGTGCTTTTACAAAGCGTGACATCCAAGAATTCTTGCATTAACAGCGCAATGATAATTGAAAGCAATGTTAAGAATGCCATACAGAATGCCTGCGGAGGGGCCCCGAGCAGCAATGGCCGCCCCCATGACTATGATGCCATGCTCTTCTAAAATGTTCCGCTTTGCACTTTAGTTCAATTTGCAATAAACAAATGTATAAAGTTTGCAGTTTTTTTTACAATCCAAGTTTAGTCACCATGAATTAAAACTGCAAATGTGGTTATCTATCACTTTGTCTAAATGAGATATTGATAGCTTCGGGACCCTCATCTGTCTTCTGGCAAAAATCTAATTTTGAATTCTTCCTTTATTAAAGGCACCCTGGCATCCTTCTTCCCTGGAAACCTAAATGAAAACAGTGTACCTTAAACAGTGACTCATATTGTCAATAGAGGAAAGTAGCGAAGCAAAATGACAGTGTTTTTCAATGAGAAGCAATATATTTTACTACCTTCTCAGTGGGCAGAGATCCCTCAGAGATATTCCAGTTAATATAATTACATGTTTTATACATGGATCGTCTATGGTATTGAGCACAGAAAGTGAAGACCAAGGGCTGGATTTTACCAGCCCTCTGGTGATGGACTGGGAGGCAAGAGGCCTCGTAAAATGGTGGCGGAAGGCAGGATTTAAACAGCAGCGGGAACCTCAGCAGCTTGGCTGCCCATCAGGTAGCCAATTATGTCAATTAACTTCCCAATTAAGGGCCACATCCCACCCCTGCTAGCATTTTACTAGTGTCGGGAGGTGCCGCTGCCATGTGGGGAGTCCACTAGGTAAACCCTGGCGGCCTCCCATTGGGTTCCTGGGGGGCGGGGGCGGTGGTGGTGGTGCCCACTGTAAGGTGTACCTCCCTTCACCCACCCCAACCCCCAATCGGCGGGGACAGCCTGCCTGGACCCAGCCCAGTAGTTAAAACAACTTACCTCATCTTCAAGGGTGCCTCAACATGGAGGTGCCCTCTCCTTCTTCCTGCAGCTTCACAGTGAACACTTCTGTTGGTGGCGCTGCTGAGATTGCCAAGCTACTAGCCCTCTGATTGGGCAAGCTGCTCTGGGATGCGGGCCACTGTCCTCAATTGGACAACAGTCCCGCCGGTGGCCTCTTAATTGGCAGGAAGTGCGACCCAACCCGAACCTGACACATGTCGTCGGGTCGCGGCATGGGAGCTGGTAGAATTCTGCGGGCAGAGGCCCACTTCAACCCGCAACGTCTAGAAGGCCCCACCGCAAATTACCGGTGGAGGGGGGACCTTGGTGCGGCGGCACCAAGGGGAGAACTTTCAACTTTGTACAGTCCAGAGGTGGGGGTGGGGTGATGGGGAAGGTCAGAATTCAAAGTTAAGTGTTTTTGGGGGGGAAAGGACAAATACCTAAGGTCGTTTTTATTGGGGGGGGGGGGGCGGGTGTTGGAAAGGGGCATTACAATTTTATTTTGTAAATTTTGGGGGGATACTTCTTTAAAAATTCAAATTTGCCAGCAGGGCTGGCTGCCCTTTAAAATGGTTCCAGTGCCTGCACCCAGGCAGCTGATGCCATTGCCAAAGACAGACAGCCCGCCTCCGCCACGTGATTGTGCAGGGGGGAGGTGGGCCGCCCCGGCTATTTAAATGAGCCGCTGCGCAGGAGATCGGGGCGGCTCTTCAGCGTGCAGCCTGCGCATGCAGGTCGCCATTTTTTGAGTTCACCGCCCGGAGCGGCAATGGACTGAGGGAAGCCCATAGGGAAGGGTGAAACCATGGAGGGATTGGAAAACAAGAATGAGAATTCTAAAATCAAGGCATTGCTTGACTGGGAGCCGATGTAGGTCAGTGAGCATGGGAGTGACAGATGAATGGGACTTGATACAAGTAAGGACACAGGCAGCAGAGTTTGGATGACCTCTGTTTCTGGAGAGTAAAATGTGGGAGGCCAACCAGGAGTGCATTGGAATAGTCAAGTCTAGAGGTAACAAAGGAATGAATCAAAGCCCACTATTAACCCACACACTGAGAACAGTAAAACAAAGGATTAAACAAACCCTCAAGCCACCAAGTCAACATTTCAAAAGTGCAGCAACAGCAATTTTCAAGGGTTGGTCTCTTCTCAGAATATCTTCCTAACAGTCCAGCTGAGATTTGGAACTGTCTGTATAGAAAATCACAGGTACAAACTCATACCCTTACAGCCTGTGTCCTAATATGTTTGTACAAAAATGCACAAGTGCTTTAGAAAGAATGCTTTAGAACCTATAGAAGGTTAAGAGGTGATTTGATAGAAGTTTTAGGATTTGGAAAGGAACTGGTAGGGTACAGAAAAATTTTTCTGCTACTGTGGGAGTCTAGTAGAAGAGGACATAACCTTAAAATCCGAGAAGTTAGGAAACACTTCAATCAAAGGGTGGTAGAAGTGTGGAACTCTCTCCCTCAAAAAGCAGTAAATTCTAGCTCAATTTTGCTAGCCAACAGTACAAAGGGATATGGTGCCAATGCAGGTTGATGGAGTTAAGATACAGATTGGCCAGGATCTCACTGAATGGCAGAACAGGCTCGAGGGGCTGAATGGCCTACTCCAGCTCTACACATCTCTGTTTTAAATAAATAATTACCTTCCCACTCCAAGGAATTTGCAAATGGTAATTGGTTTTCCTTAATCAAAAGGCATTGTTCTTACATTATTGAGCTATATAACTGCTCCACTGAAATTAATGAATTCACATTTACCTATCATGCAAATATACAGAAATTTAATAAAAGGGAACTGAATAACCTTTTCCAAATGGAGGCTGCAAATTCATGTTTATCAATGAGCAGCAGATCAAGATCACGGCATAAAATTAAACTTTAATTGCAAGATCCATCTAAAAGAATGTTTACCCCTAATGTAAGAAAAATTTCAGGTTGTACATCTGCACATACAGAAACCATATACATTTTATAGTGCCAAATAATAAATATGGGTATATGTATATGTAAGTCACTGGTTACAGTGCTCTTGCCTCTGAGTCAGAAGGTCGTGGATTTAAGTTTCACTCCAGACCTGAGTGCAAAATCTAGGCCGACACTTCATTGCAGTACTGAGCAGCAAGACTCACTTTCAGATGAGGCCCCCGGCAGGATTTTCTCACCGGGAATGGGAAACAGAGGTCAGGACTGTTTCCGGGTGATGGACCCACCCCTGGGAGGAAACAGTCACTCGTTGTGATTTTCACGGGGACGTCCCCTTAATTGGCCTGGAGACAGGCTCCCCAACCAATGAAGGATGGGTGGGCGGGCTCAAGAAGCTGGAGACCAATCAGAAGCCTTACAGCTTGAAAGGAACCGTAGGCTGCAGTACAGGGTAAGTAAGGGAGAGGGCACTTCAAGATGGAGGTGCCCTCTCTCCAACTTTTTAAAATCCTAAATTACAAAATGGATCTTGCAGCCAGGCCACAGTGTGAGTTTGGGGGTGGGGAAGGCAGGGGCGATCCCCTCTACAGAGTGGCCTGTGGCTACTCCTGCACCCAGAGAGGCAGGGAGGGCCTCCAAGCCTGCCTGAAGTTCTGGGTTCCCAGCCTGTCACTGGGAGTCTGCCTCCAGGCACCAAAACTGGCCCTACCACCTCCAGGAACGTTAAGGCCGACTGGAAAAAGGATGGAGCCAGGGCACTGGCACGCCAGCCGGCGGAGGTATTTTTAGCTCCAACTGGCTTCCATTCCCAGCCCCAGCAGGGCCTCAAGATTCAGCCTCCCATCTCACCTCTCAGGAGGATTAATGTATTCCATGGCACTATTTAAAGACGAGCAGAGGGTGTTCTCCCCGGAGTTCTGGCCAAAATTTATTCCTCAACCAACATAATTAAAACAGATTGTCTGATCATTATCTCATGTCTTTTACATTATAATTAACAGAGCCAAGCAAAAGTTACCGTTACAGTTTTCTGTTTTTTTTTAGCTCCGCCTACTGTTTGGTGGTCCCTTACAATCCAGAAACTACAGGGCCCATTTTAACTCGGGGTGGAAATTGGGTGGTCCAGGGGATGAAGCAGGGGTAAACTTTCCGGCTGCCTGGAGCATGAGGTCCGGAAGATTTTAACTCACAGGACTTACTTACATTTCTCACTCTGATTCCCACCTGAAGGTGGCAGAAATAACATCAGCGCTGGCAGGCGGGAGTCACAATTGGTGAGCAGTCAGGTCTCTGTCAGGGACCCATGGAAATGGTCCAGTTAAGTAATGATTGGAGATTGTGATGGTGGGGGAGAGTGTGGAGTAATTGGTAAATCCATGATCAGGAATGGAGAGGGGGGTGGTACAAGGTGATTCCCAGTGCATCCTTTGGATTCAGGAGGAGCACTCCTGAACCTCCTAGACCCACAAGGAACCTTTAAAAATTAAAAAATAATACATACCTGGGCTTCCTGTGGTCAGGATCCTTGCTCCTGTCAATTCTTCTAGTGGGTTGGAGATGATGTGGGCCTTATTAGGGCTTGTAGGTAATATGCCATGGGCATCCCAATTACTTCAGTGGGACGTGATTCTGTCATTTAAATTGGGCCCCTGCTCTTCAGGGTCAAGTGACCTTCCCATGCTGGAATTCAAGCCAAAAATAGTGAGGGGTGGAAATACATCAGTAATATGGTACAATACTCTCTCTCGACCATCTTAACTCCCCACTCACACTGTTCCATCTATGCAGAGGGGCTGAAATTGACCCGTATCATTTTCTACACTTTTTTCTCACCAGGGGCAGAACCTCAGAAAATTTGCTCTATGCTGCTTTATACATCCTCATTAAGCTTTCCCAGCTCAGGTCTAATCCATATTATACCAAATAGAATATAACAGTGTCAATCTTGTCTCCGTGATAGCGTTGCTCCCCCTGCATCAAAAGTCTGTGGATTCAAGCCCTGCTCCAGGCAATTGATCGCTGAGGGAGTGCTGCTCTGTCAGAGGCAACTTCTTTCAGATGAGCCGTTGAACTGAGGTCCCATCTTCCCCCGTGTGGATGTAAAAAATCCCATGGTTGCTACTGAAGAAGAACAGGGTCTTTCCCGGTGTCCTGGCTAACATTTATCCCTCGACCAACACCACTAAAAATCTCTTTATCTCATTGCTGTCTTTAGGACTTTGCCTGACTTGTATAAATTGCAGCAATAACTACAGCTCAAAAGTTAGCACAGGATGTGCATTTGGACATGAACAGCACAATATAAATATGCAGTCCTTTCTTTCTATTGCAGAGTGAGCTGTTTTTTCTATATTTATCCCAACAAGATACTTTAAACAAAACTCATAAGAAGAGTAAGAAAACTAATTCAGTATGACACTTTAGTTTCCACACCAGTGACCCTTAAGCTTCATATAAGTACTATTGTCTAATTAGTGCTGTATTGTTGTCAGTTTTGAGTTATGGCTTTGTGTCTACTGGGAATTAGTGAAATTGTTCAGGCTCTTTTCATTTTAACGGCCCTCAGGGAGTGAAGATTTTCACACTGTATGGGTTGCAGTTCAGAAGTCTGCAAAAACGCAAGCTGTTTTACAAATCATAGAGGTTTTGGGACTGTCAGAAACACTTCAAGCATGCATGTTTGGATGCTTGAAAGAAAATGCATGCAAAAGCAAATGATGAACTTGGCATGGTAACAGTCTGCTTCAAAATAAAGACAGACCGTCAGAAGAAAATTGACTATAATTAGCAGCTCCTTTTAGGCATTATGGCATATACAGTTCATACAGAAGCAGCAGCTATTGTTAGCTTACGCAGCTCTGAGCCTGGCAAGACCCTTGAAGTATCTTTTTGACAATGTTAGCATTAGTTCGGTCTTCAAGGCATTGTAGCTGGTTGATGGCTACAAAATAAACTCAAACTGTAGCTAACGTCTAATGCTGCTTGGACCATAAGGATATGAATTGCATTGGATGGTTCAAGAGAAGACTACAAGAAGCTTTTTGTTCTGTCTAAGAATCCTATTAGGGCACCTGTGCTTTGTGACATTCGTGGGCAGGGTATCGTGACTAAGACTGAGGTTCCTCCACAGAACTTCCCATAAATTTTGAGGCATCACAATGGTTTCCAGGCCTCATGGATCACCTCATCTAGCGATCATGTAATGAAAGAGAAATCCCAATATAAACAGGTGATTGAATGACGTATTCTCCCCCAGGAATGTGCCTCAGGAGTTACAGAAGCCAGAATTTTGCCATACGAATAATGGTGAGGCTTTTGCCGCTTGCCATTATTAAGGTGTAAATCAGACAACAACCTCCGGTGACCACACGTGCACAGTTAAAGGTTGAAATCAGGAAGTTTCTATCCAAGTTTTCCTGCACCTCCACAGGCTTCGGTGTTAACAGTATCTTGCCAAGAGACTCAGCATTGAAACACATGATGGGCATGAAGTTGCAGTACTTTCCTGCTAAACACGTCAGAAAAGGTTAGGGCTTGTCTATCCAAGTGTAAGTGAAATTTTAAAGATGTGATTAGCCTTAATTACTGCCAAACAACCTCTCTGTCACTGAAAATTTACTTTTAAAAGTTTGAAATCTCATTCCTTCAGATTTTAATTACAGTTGGGAGACTTTTTAAAATTAAAAACTTGTTTTAAAACTTTTTCTTTCTGTCTCTTATCTCTCCTAATCCAACCTTTCCTTCTCTCTTTTCATTTCTCTTTCTGTACATAATTTTACATTGAATTAACTAATCTAACTGACACTTATTGGCTACTGACATTGGGGAGCAACCTCAACTCAGAATGGAATAGTGGCTGAGACGCAGCACCCGTTTAAAGGAGGGGGGGGGGGGGGGGGAGACAGGGAAGCAATGGAGTTACAACAACCCTCGAATCCGAAGCCATCCACATACACTTATGAACAAGGAAAGCTGGAACCATAAACTACCAAGCAGGGCAGAGCCAAGGGAGAAAATGAGCAGAATGAAAGCACCGGGGGGGGGGTGGGGGGGGCACAATAAAGGAGGAAGCAGTAAGAGGGTGAAAATAGGGCAGCTGGTAACCTAAGAAAATCTGTAAGGGAGAATTTGTTCATAAAATATTTTTTAAAGCACCTTGTGCTCAACCTCAGAGAGGAGAAAATAAACATGGCTACCTTCTGAGAGTTGGGTAATAGATTGCTCTGCAGTGCCATCATGTGGCAAGGGATGGAACTGCAGGGTCGCAGGATGTCACATTAATGAAAGGACTTGTATGTATATCGCATTTCTGGTGACGTCAGGACATCCCAAGGCACTACACAGCTTTGAAATGTAGCCAGTGTTGCGATGTATGGGTATCAAGCAACCAGATTTTGCACAGCAAACGTTCCACAAAAAGCAATGAGTGAAATGGTCACATAATCTGTTTTTAGCAGTGTTTGAGGGACAGCAGGAGAAATCCCTGTTCTTTGAATAGGGCCAGAAGACCATTTACATTCACATAAAAGGACAGGCAGGACCCTGGTTTAACACCACCTCTCACAATGTAGCAGTCTCTCAGTACTGCACTGAAATGTCAATCTAGATTTTATACTGAAACCTCTGCAGTGGAGCTTGAACACACAACCTTCTGACTTGAAGCGCGAGTGCTAACACTGGGCCATGGCCAATAGGAAAATTGCATTCAGAAACGTGATAGGGCAGACATCACCTGATGTACTGTAGGTATGGACACAGTTGATAGTGAAAATCCATAGGGACGGTTGCCATTAGGATTTCTGAATGAAAAGATGACAAGAAATACCAGTAGAAGTTATATGACCAACTTAAACAACCAATATCAGTTCTTGGGAACAAAGCTCAGAGCTGCTGGCTAAGAGGGATCTTATTCAGTGAAACATGAAATGAGATAGTGACAGTAGATTTCAAAAGAAGTTATTAAGGACTGAAAGAGAACCTGTTGTTATAGCATCGGAATCAAAGAGGAGTGTTATTCTAGTATCTTTGATTTTTGTTACCGGAAAGGCATCCACTGCTTTCAAGAAGTAATAATACAATTACTGCCTTTCATTACTATAGAAATTTAAAAGCAGTTTGGCCATGTTTTGTCATATGATGTATATCAGAGACCACTTTATTGTGACCAAAGTATAAAACTAGAGGAGTGGGAGAAAGCCACTCAATCTTAAAATTGTACTCATAATTACCAAATTGAACTTGGGTAAACGATAAACAAAAAAACTGTCGGGAAATAAATTGGATAAGGCTGTAAAAAACAAGCGTGGGTATTGTGATGCATGATTAATCAGTACCCATTTGCAGTGATGCAGACAGCACACAAACTGGCTGTGTGCCTTAGCAGGGGACCCAAGTTAGTGCGAGGCTAGCACTACTTAAACCCAGCCTGTGCTTCTTATAGGTGAGGTGCATTCTGGCTGCAGCAGGTGCTGGTAATGGTTAAAGAGAAGTTGATGTGCAGAAAAGGGACAACAGGCCAGAGCCGTGCTCCAATACAGCACTGGAGGCCTTGGTGCAGGAGGTGAACAGGAGGAGAGAGGTTCTCTTCCCTCAGGGGAACAAGAGGTCCTCAAGACAAATACTGCAAAGGCAGTGGGAGCAGATAGTTGTCATGGTAAAGGCCTGGGGACCTGAATAAAGTGCCGCAAAAAGTTTAATGACCTCATATGAGTGGTCAAGGTCAGTGAATGCGTCTTCACGTGCCGTATCCTTACAAATGAACCACTAGCCTCACACACTGCTCCATTCACCGCACCCCCTTTACTCGACTACCAACAATCTCTATCAAACACAACTCATACTCACATCTCACGGCTTGGACACACTCCAGATATTTACCTTGACAGGCACATCTCCCAAACACATTGCACTACACTCACTGACACACTCTGCTGTCTCTTACAAGTCGAGGTGGTCCATAATTAGAAGAAGCAGCACCTAACTGGTGGGTGACAGGCCCAGCTGCATGCCCTCACCCTCATGGAGGAGACAGTGCTCGCCATCATTGGAGAAACCACGAATGAGCTTGTGGCCAGCAGCAGGGCTGAAACCACACAGGATGATGGTATGTTCTTCGCTAATCCTCCTTCTACGTCCCACTTCTCCCTTATCCCGCAATCTCTTCTGATTTACAAGCTGCAGATGGTGTAACTGTGCACCTCTTGCCTTCCTTTAACCTAACCCTACCCTTGTACCTTTATCGTCTCAGATACCCAAGAACTGCCACTTGGTCAAGCACTGGTGCAGGAGTCTGAGTTCCAAGGGGAACAAGAGACTGATGAAGAAGAAACACAGTCACTTGCTCTCACACTCGCAGCCATCAGCACAGATATTAGCACTGTGCATACTTTAGATGGTAGCATAGAGTCGAGGCCTGCTACCCGACCCGAACTCGACGGAACCCAACGACGTGTGTCGGGTTCGGGTCGAGTTGAGCCCATCTTCAGGGTATGACGTTCGGACTCAGATCTGGTCGGGCTGAGTTCAGGTCGAGCCAGGTCGGACACACACGGTAAGTGCTCTGGCGGTTAAGTATTGAAATTAAAAAAACTTACCTGAGCTGGGAGTCCGGGATGAAACTGAGTCTGTGCAGTGAGTGAGTGATGTCACTATGACATCATCGCACATGCGCTGCAGCTTCGTGGTGATTCCGAGTCCAAAGGTGAGTAAAGGGATTGTCGGGTCAGGCTCGGGTTGGGTCGAGCTGGGGCGGGTTCGAGTTGGATCGGGCTCGGGGCAAAATCGAAGGGACTCGGGCCGGGTCGGGCTCGGGTCTGTGGTGGTTCGGTCGGGTTCGGGTCGGGTTATTTTTTTCCCGACCTGAGCAGGCCTCTAGCATAGAGGCAGGTTCTGCACATGGTGAGACACCGGGTACAAGTGCCTGCAGCCAGGGCAGGGGGAAAGGATACCGCAGGTGCCAGCTCCCCAGAGGGCAAGATCGCACACAGGCTGTTGTGTGGAGGACTCCAGCGAGTACTGGAAGGGTCTTGCAGAGCAGCCCAGGCCATGGAACCATTGTTCCAGAACCCCAGTGGTTTTCCCTGTGATGTTTCATGTGGCAGCATAGCTCTTATTGTATACGTGCTTAGTTGGGTTGCGTGCAAAATCAAAAAGCTAGGTTTTAAGCAGGTAGCCCTCATCGCCCAGCTGGTTTGATGTGGTGGTTCAAATACAGAGAACAGCAGATTTGCACAGAACAAAAGCATCATGACTGCTGCCAGGATAGCAAGCATTCATCAGCGTGATATATGTTACGACAGCTCAGGACAAAGCCCTCAATCAAAATATATGGTTCTGTTTGCGGTGGGAGCAACGCACTGTCAATTCAGTCCCGTTGCTCCACAGGTCGCATTATATATCTTTAAGCTTTCCAAACCAAAGAAAGCAGCAGCCGAATTGAAACAATCTAATAACCCTCGAATGAAGCGAACCAAACCAGGTATCTTTAGATATCAACAAATTAACTATTTATTTTTTAAAAACTAAAATCTTAAACACTGCTAAGATAAACCAATATCTAAAGACCTTATAACTTCTTATTTAAAAATCTAATTCCCACATTCGCATACATGTATTCAAACTAACAGTAGTTTGATTTTTAATTAGTTGCCCGGAAAAATAGAAAAGTCTTTGCAGATTATGCTTCCGATGAACGGTCTTCTGATACAACACAAGTCAAAGTTCACTTGCAGTCTTCCAAGGTCTGATGAAGATCCTTCCAAAGATAGGAATTCAGCAGTTCAGTTCAGCAGTTGTAGTATAAACTCTATTTTCCAGCCATGAACACAGTAGATCAATAATTTGTAATTTCTTTAAGGAATTAATTTGTCTCGAAGCTTTTTAGAAGTTTGAGAGAAACTACCCTGGGTTTAAATTGACTTAGAGAGAGCTCTCCTATTTCCTTCATGTGCCGGATCCGTCTGACAACTGTGTGTCTCTGCTAGCCAGTTTCAAAGCCAAAATGGATACATTGAAGCCCTGTTCTCCCTCTCTGTATGGCTGTTGCCGGGCAACCAGAATGCACTTTGTCTTACAGTCTCTGGAGCTTGCTGCCTTAAAGAAGTACTAATCTTTTACAGCCTTAAAGGCGCACCGCAATATTTCCCAAGGAGAAAAACAAAATCACAGGATCATGCCAGTATGATCGCACACCAACTGCACATTTGGCAGGTGGTAACCTTTGGGGTTTTGGTATATTTCAGCATTTCGATGTGGTATCTGCAAGGCCATGTGCAATTGATAGCATCCTGCACTATGGGGAAGTTCACCATCCTGGAAAAACCATGTGCACGCTTCTTTCTGGGCAGAGAGAACACAGTGAGCTCCCCTTTCCTGGCATAAAGATCATCTGTCACCTCTTTGATGTAGCGGCATCTTGAAGTGTCAGCTGTGGCTCAATTGGTAGCACTCTTGCCTTTGAGTCACGGGATTCTGGGCTTAAGTCCCACTCTAGGGCTTGAGCACAAAAATCAAGATTGACATTCCAGTGCAGTATGGAGGGAGTGCTCCACTGTTGGAGGTGCTGTTTTTTTGGATGAGGCATTATACTGAGGCCCCATCTGCCTGCTCAGGTGGATGTAAAAGATCCCATGGCAGTATTTCGAAGAAAAGCAGGGGAGTTATCCCAGTGTCCTGGCCAATATTTGTCTCTCAGTCAGCTTCACTAAAAAGCACATTATTTGGTCATTATCACATTGCTGTTTGTGGATGTTTGCTGTGTGTGAATTGGCTGCTGCCTTTCCTATGTTATAACAGTGACTACCTCATTGGCTGTAAAGTGCTTTGAGATATCCGGTGGTCATGAAAACGCAATGTAAGTGCAAGTCTTTCTTTAGCAGTGGATGGGAAATGTTAAACATGTTGCCTGCTTCAGCCTGGAAGAATCCTGACGCAATGAAATTCAGGGTCATGGTCACCTTCACAGCCACTGGCAGTGCCATCCTTGCCCTGTTCTGAGTTTGCAGGTCTGGTTGCAAGAGATGGCAGAGTTCTATAAAGCGCAGATGATGCACACACTACTCCTGACTTAGGTGGAGGTATGAGAAATGCACCCAGAAGACCCTAGGTGGATAAAGCCTCTGGCTGAAAGCCCTTCTCCTCCCTCTGTAAGCAGCTTGTTCTCTTCTTTGCTGCCTCTGTTCCATCTCCCTATCATGCTGCAGTCCAACGGGATGGTAACCAGCACCCATGACTTGAAGTCACAACCAAGGTCTTCTCCATGTGCAGAACCAACCTTTACTAACTCTGCAAACCGCCTAGCTCTTCTACAAACTTAAACAGAGCCAGTAGAAATTAATCAGCAACTAACCTGCAAGTTGATGATTATCCCTCTAAATAGCACTGCTAGGAGGGTTCCTCCTGCTACTGAATGCATGTTCATCTGTGTGTTTAAGAGTGTTAGCTGGTGCAGCGAGGTCAAAAATGGCAGGGCTGGTGTCAAATCAGCGTTACACGCTGACTGACGTCATGCGTCAACGCCCTCACCAACATGGCGTTCGCTGCACTGGACCTGTGCACACACAGTGGATCCCATTTTGAATCTCTAAGGCCACCCGTAGTGCCCAAAAAATGGATGCTACCCATCTGAATTTTAAGGCAACTCAATCTTAAAATTGTACTCAAAAATGTCAGTTTAAACTTGGGTAGTCTATAAACAAAAAAATATTTATTTATTATAGGCTACAAGTGTTAACTTTTGACAACATCAAAATTTTTCCAATCATAAAGAGTACATTTGCCTTGCCACACCACTCTCCTCTTTGAACAGAAAGTAAGCCATTCCTCTTGATAGAATGTAATATTAATGCAACTGCGATTTCCCCAGTGTATTGTGTATTATTCATTGCTTCTAGCTTTCAAGATTTAAGCCATGAATAATGTGCACACAACAGTTGACTTCATGCTCATATTTGTGCAGAGGCTGCGAGAGATTTTCGGCAGTTAATTATTTTGATTATAGAGACTAATCTAAGTGTCACTGTAACACTAGAGGTATACTAAAAGGAAAGTCTGCCATTATGTCTGCTTTTTCCATATACAGTGGAACATGTTGCTCAGTACCGTAATATGTTAGGAGCACTGCAGAAAAGACCCAGCAGGATAGATATAATGACTGCCTCTGATGAGTTGGTTTCACAGTTACCTTAAAGCTCAGGAAAAACTATATATTCGTTGCAGCATGATCAAGGACTAAACACACAATGAATTGAAAAATTGCAAATATTCTTTTCCTTGCTTATTTCACAGAATAAACGCAACATGCAATTTGGCATGCTGGCATTCTGTCAGTAAAATCTGTGCCTTGCTCGATTTGCTTTACAGAGGTTCGGGTCAGGAAGCACTTTGCATCCGGCTAGCACTCTGGAACTACACCCAATATTGGTGAATGCCAGGTATAGATACTTAATCTGCCATTCTGTGGTGCAGCACATGAGCACACCCCATGAGGCTACCCTTTTATTATCATTACAGTTCCAATTCTCTGTCCCATTCACCATTCCATTTCCACATGGAAATGACAGTTTCTTCTTTGGTCTCTATCAATGCTGTTTTTAACTACCCTTTCGGAGGCATGTATGAACAGAAAATGGATTTTCCATTGATTTTTTTAATCTCTCCCTGAGAAGCACCACTATATAATTAATGATTATAAAGCACACATGTGCTTTTTTTTCCCTCTTATCTAGAAGTCTGTGTAGATACTCAGATTTAGTAAATCGTGGAGGATAGTAATGAGTGCTACCAATCCAATGTTGTTCATTAACACATTAAGGTACTGAGTCAGTGGATCACCAAGTTTTTATGGTCTATTTGACTGTTACTCATACTTTTACTGGATTCATTGAAATCAAAATCTGCAGTGAGAGTGGATTAACCATCATTTAAATTTTCAGCATATCCACCTAAAACATTTTCATGCTATAGCCTTTATAAATAGTTCTATGTGACTTAACTTATGCATTGACTAACATCCAGGTGCTGTTTACTTCAGGCTGTAAAATTGCAACTACTCAGAATTTGATGAGTAAAAGCCAAAGATGATAGTATTTTTATTAACCTTTCAACTTGCAACTTGGAGGTCCAAATTCTAGGGATACTTATAGATTGTGATAATCAAATACACATAGTCTAAAAATCAGAGCCAGACCTTTCAGGAATGAAATTAGGAAACACTTCTGCACACAAAGGCTGGTGGAAGTTTGGAACTCTCTTCCACAAATGCCAATTAATGCTAGAACAATTAATTTTAAAACAGATTGATAGATTTTTGTTAACCAACGGTATTAAGGCTTTGGGTAAAGGTATCAGCCATCAATGAATAGTAGAACTGTGTGTTAATTGTATATCATTTGTGTTTAATTATATGCAGGTGAAGGGCATTAATTAGGGTTTCACTTGTGCACATATAAAGAGACACTTATTAACAGTGTGGTGTGGTTGCATTAGGAGGTGTATGCTTGTAATGTTTCACTCTGTAAATAAATGTTAGACTGAGGAAAGCTTCCGTACAAGCCTTCACCAACTGGCTTTCTGGATTATAATAGTGTGAGAATGGATAGATATCCTGGAGTTTTGCTTGATTAATTTATGCAGCCTTTCCCTGAAGGTATTAAGCAAAAGGGTTTTCTCTCTTACTTTATTTAGTTAGAGTTCTGTAACATTTGAACATGAATCTTGATTTGTTAATCTAAATTTCATGGCATTTTATTCACCTAAATGACAAGTTTGCTATTTACCTCAGTTGTTCACACACTCATTCATTCTAATGGTGTACTTTTTTATATGATAATGCTGTCCAGGAACTTCATTTCAACAGGATATTTGGGTAGAAAATGTGATATATCCTGGTTATCAAAACTGCAGTGTTATCCTTAATTAATTCAGAAATGAGGATATGAGTGTTTAAAATAGCATATGAAACAATCCATTCAGATTTGGCACGAGTCTTTAAAGATCATTTTCTCTTAGCATTTGTCATAGAGTGCTACATGTTTCTATTTCTTCATACAGTTACATGCCAATGATAAAGTCATCTGTAAAGATTTTTAAAATATCTTCATTGAATATAAACAATTATTTTGCATTGGTATCTTTTAACATGGTTAATGAACAAGTAAAGTTGATCACGATGGTAATTATGTTAAGTGAGATTTTGCTTGTTCATATCACTATTTGTTGTTGTTAATGTGAGCTAACAAAAATAAAGATGGTTATCAAATAATGTCTTCAACAGATTCAGACCCACCAAACTCTGAAGGTGGTATCTCCTCTATTGAAATTGCAGAGTTGCATCCGAGCAATGAAGATGAGCATAGACATCTCAACATTGCAGAGACAATGGAAGATTTTTTTAAAGAAGCGGGACAAAGGAAACTGGAGGAGTCTAACCCTGTCTCTGAGCAAATTGCACATCTGTTGACCTCAAAAATTTTGCAACTGAAAGAAGAGGGAAGTGGCCAGTATCTCCTGAGAAGTTTCCAAATGGCTCTAGTTTTGTTTAATAGGCACGGTGCTAACATTTTCACAAAAGGAAATGTTAAGAATGTGAATTTCTATTCCTCTGTCAATTCTGCTGTTGGTTCTGCAGAATTCAACCCTTTTCCTGGACTCTCAAAGGGTGTTGTCAATTTTATTCTGCAGGAGATTTCAAAATGAACAAATACAAATGATAGAGCTTTTTTAATATTTTATATAAAATAATATTTTGTAACCATTTTAGCTTAAAAATTACAGTTGGTAGAAGTTGCAAATGAACACTTAATGTATTTGCATGAGATTCATCTGATTTGTAGTTTAATGCAAGTGTTAATCTAGTTTAAAATAAACAGGTTAGTGGCTTCATTAAAATAACAGAGGGATAGTATACAAATGGTTTGAGTGTTTGGCCACTAATATAGCCAAGAGTAATTTCTAGGCTTATATTTATGATAAATATATGATTCTATCTAGGAGTTTGATCAATCATATCTAAAACAAATTAATTCCTAATTCAGTTTACCAAATCTACATTATATGAATTAATCATTTTGTGTTGTAACTATGGAGCAATTGCTATGAAAATATATAGTAATGCTGTAAAATGCTTTCCATTTTATTACATTTCCAAGGAAAAGCAAAATAGCCCCTACTACATAATTTATTCAGCAAGCTGAAGGAGAAAGTCTAATCCAACAAAAGACATGTGACAAACTGTAAACATGCTACTGGTGTCTTGGCTTCTTGGTCAAGACATGCAGACTGGGAGGATGTCACTTATGAAAAAGAGAAAAATAACTTTAAAATGTTTTAATTTTTGTATGAAATACAGTTCTCTGACTATTCTAAGGCGGACATGCATTGCTCATTCTTTGGAAAGGTAGAGAAAATTATGAAAAATCATATACTGAGTCAGTGTTTTTTTTTCTGTCACTATTTGATTAACTGTGTAGATTAAGCCAGATTATATTGGTTCTGAGGCCAGGGATAAATTAATTTGTGGTTTTATTAATATTGACAGTACAAGTTTATGTACTTACAAGTAGGATACCCATTGGAGTCTTATTTATTTCAATCTAGGTTAGATCTCAGCACTGACGACCAAATAACTGCTGCAAACAGTTTTTGTTTACACCTCAAAGACCATTTGTAACTAAAGTCATATGACTTGGTCTGAACCTATCAATTGTGAGATTATTGTCATGTGATCCTCATATGTCTTATACTACCACACCAGTAGATGGCACTATTGCACCACATTACTATATTGTTACTGCAATGTGGAAGACAATTTCCTACCAGTAGAAGATAAGACAATTTTGCACCAGAAGAAGGAATTTTCCTCCACACAAGATCAGGGGGTAGGTTGTTCAACCTTGCCCGTCTAAGAGCGAAGTCCAAAGTACGGAAAGTCCTCATCAGGGAACTCCTCTTTGCTGATGATGCTGCTTTAACATCTCACACTGAAGAGTGCCTGCAGAGTCTCATCGACAGGTTTGCGGCTGCCTGCAATGAATTTGGCCTAACCATCAGCCTCAAGAAAACGAACATCATGGGGCAGGACGTCAGGAATGCTCCATCCATCAATATTGGCGACCACGCTCTGGAAGTGGTTCAAGAGTTCACCTACCTAGGCTCAACTATCACCAGTAACCTGTCTCTAGATGCAAAAATCAAGCGCATGGGAAAGGCTTCCACTGCTATGTCCAGACTGGCCAAGAGAGTGTGGGAAAATGGCGCACTGACACGGAACACAAAAGTGTATCAAGCCTGTGTCCTCAGTACCTTGCTCTACGGCAGTGAGGCCTGGACAACGTATGTCAGCCAAGAGCGACGTCTCAATTCATTCCATCTTCGCTGCCTCCGGAGAATACTTGGCATCAGGTGGCAGGACCATATCTCCAACACAGAAGTCCTCGAGGCAGCCAACATCCCCAGCTTATACACACTACTGAGTCAGCGGCGCTTGAGATGGCTTGGCCATGTGAGCCGCATGGAAGATGGCAGGATCCCCAAAGACGCATTGTACAGCGAGCTCGCCACTGGTATCAGACCCATCGGCCGTCCATGTCTCCGCTTTAAAGACGTCTTCAAACCCGACATGAAATCCTGTGACATTGATCACAAGTCGTGGGAGTCATTTGCCAGCGTTCACCAGAGCTGGCGGACAGCCATAAAGGCGGGGCTAAAGTGTGGCGAGTCGAAGAGACTTAGCAGTTGGCAGGAAAAAAGACAGAGGCGCAAGGGAAGAACCAACTGTGTAACAGCCCTGACAATCAAATTTTTCTGCAGCACCTGTGGAAGAGCCTGTCACTCTAGAATTGGCCTTTATAGCCACTCCAGGCGCTGCTCCACACACCACTGACCACCTCCAGGCGCTTACCTATTGTCTCTTGAGATAAGGAGGCCAAAGATAATAAACATTACAATCTTTCCAAGAAATTAGCAAGCTAACCCAGACATCTCTCCTGATGTTTACTTCCACTGAAGTCAAAATCATGTGACTCTTTCCCCATATTCTGATTATTGACAGAAAATGGAAGATGAGGCCACTGGTTCCTTCCCTGCTAAGTGATTTGTCAGTAGGCCCAACAATCAAACTGACTGCAAGCTCTACCTAATATATTCTCAGACACGTCATGCTGGAAACATCCCGATCACAATAGATGTGAATGCTCACTGGAATTTTTAAACTAATTTTCATTAGCTAAAATATTCTGGCTCAGATGCAAATTTACATTTCCCATGTCTGCTGTTCTGTTAATTTAGGCCTTCGAGAGCTAAATTTAACTTAATAGGACCATTTTTGACAATAATTATGCCTTGCTGTTTCCATTCTGGTATAGGTATGTGACCCTACATTATAACTAGCCATCCAAGATGTACAAAAGCAACACAGTTGACGGACAATTTAATTGTATCTCTTTCCCTGTAGGGATACCTCTGGCTTCTCTTTTTAATAGCATAGCTGAAGATTTGAAACTCAACGCAAGGGAATCATGGCTACGAGTCTGTCTTACCAGTCTTGAGTACAGTAATTTGGAGCTCCGGAATGATGCCTCACTAGCCTGCCTACCTGCCTTGACACTGCTGAAAATCTAGGAGTTACAATGTTGGCAAGCCTAATTATTTTGGAAAATATTGTAATATGCAATATCTTTATTGCTAAATGAGCTCCAAGATGTACTGTGTATAATTAACGACAGACCATTTTCAGTTTCCTGTCACAGACTTTTTATAAATTGTACATTAATAATTAAAAATAAGCTGAAGATTTTATGTACTAATACTTGAAATCTATAAACAGAACCACTCAGTCACTACTGGCCCAGTCAGCAGATAACTTTTTGTTTCTCTTTGCTGCAACTTCATCCTTACTTATTCTGCCTTCAATCCTGGGCGCTGGTGACTCAGTCAGTTTACAACAGCTCCTCCACTACACTCTTTCTGTACCTCAGTTTTCTCACTTTGTGCATGGTAATGTCAGGGAAATTGATTCTTCCAAAAATACTTGTGGTCATTGTGTGAAAAGAATTTTTTTTGCTATGCTCTTTATTGCTGGGGGTGGAAAAGAGAAACAGCAGAAGAGTCTGCATATCATTTTCATCACAGTAATGTCACAGGCAAGTGATGCATTGGGGGGGTTCAGTTCGTGTCAAGCAAGTAGTTACTTAATTATGTAAACAGAAGGAAAAATTGTTTTGCTGTGTACTTTTTCACTGCAGGTGACATCTCTTTTTTTGATCATTGTTTCAACCAGTTGGAAGAAGGGTCATCAGTTTGGACAAATTATATAAGTAAAGGAACCATTGAAACTACCTGGCATGACTTTAAGCCATCAAAGTGAAGACCACAGATGACAATAACTTATCCGCAGACAAAGTGGGTGGATTTTTGTAACAAATTCATCTCATATGTTGTACTTGAAGGGTTACAATGTGATAATTCATTTCAACCAATTCATAAGGGTTATGAAAAATGTGAAGTGTCCCAACTGTATGTATGCCTTCATATTAACAATTAATTGTTGACCTATCTGTGAGAGTCACAACATTGGCATCAGAACCACATAAGTATGCTGCATTTAGTAAATAATTAATTCACATATCTCATGTTATATGAAAAAATATACCTTTGGCAAAACTTCACTGACAAATCTAATCGCGCTTGTTTTGAATTGAGCCTCAGGATCTTGCTGCTCTATAGCCATTACATTGTCAATCGATTGCAGGATTAATTGCTTCCTTGCAATGTGCACGGAATTAAAATGAACATCATTTACATTCAGAAACTGTGTTGAACCCTCACATCTTTCTCCAGGTAATAGGATGGCACTTTAAAGAGAACATAAACAGTTCCACACAGAAGCAGAAATACTTCTGATATAAAATCTTACCTAATCCCAGCTCATTTTCTAGAAACAGATTAGCACTGTTGCAACTCTATTGTGTATTCTTATAAATTGGCATTTTATTTTTCCAATGAGGCTATGTGCTTTGTTGTTCCGTTGGATTTTTAAAAAATTAGATTCCATGCAGCAAAACAAGAATACAGCATTAGTTGCTCGGTAGTACAGAACTTGAGTACTGCTGAAAAAGAGACATGCTGTCGAAGGTTTTTATTTTGCACTCATCAGGACAGATGCAAGAATGCCAAATTTCAAAGGGAGCAACAATTTATACTGCACGAGGAAAGGGTGCTGATTGGTTGGCAAGTTGACTCTGATTTGTCAAGGCATTACTACTGCAAAGGTGACCGAAATAGGGCACATCAAAGCTATCCTGCGGGATAATGGCTACCACGATCAGATCATTGTTCATAGGCTCTTGCGTGATTATGTGCGATAGACAAAGACCGCCACTTTTGGACCTGAAATGAGCCGAACCTACCTCAAATTACCCTGGAAGGGTAAGGTATCTCAAAAATTTGAGTAACAGATGATTCTAGCCATTTCACATTGCAGTAGCAACACAAGTGCTATTTTCTATTAACAGGATGCTGCCATCAAGCCAAAAAGACATTCTGCCTACCATGTAAGTGCGGTATGTGAATTCCGGTGCCAGTGCAATGCCAGGTATGTAGATCATATGTCCCAACAACTGGCAGATTCTATCAAACAGCATGCCCCTTCGGCTGATCGCAACAGGCAGAGTACTGACTGTACTCCACCAACCCGTACTTGCAAAACTCAGAACCACAATGTCTAATATTAGATGTGATTCTGCAATTGGACAGCACTTATTGAACAATCCCAAGTTTGCTAAGAATTACACTATCAACCAATTTAAGATTATCAGTCAGGTTCACAATGTGGCTCACACTTGCTAGAAGTTACATATATTCATACTCAGGGACCTGTCCTCTGCAGACAAAAGGAACATGTCCAGGTGTTGCATCTTTTTTGAATTAAACCAAAGCGTGGGGGGCAGTAGTTCCCTGGTGCATTCACCATGGCAATGCCTCAACCAATCCGAGTCGACTTGCCAACCAATCAGCACCCTTTTCTCATGGAGTATAAATTGTTGTTCCCTTTGAAATTTGGCATTCTTGCATCTGTCCTGATAAGTGCAAGATGAAAAGCTTCAACAGCACGTCTCTTTTTTTATCAGCAATGCAGCATTATTTTAAGTTTTTAATATTTTATTTCAGCATTTTTTTTATCAGTGTCCTAGAGACACCAATCAAATGAGATCAGGCCTTGACTAGATCATGGGGGAACTGACCTGCTTGACATTAATTTATCTGTACAACTTACTTTATAATATATCCATTTTTCACTGGAAATATCTTGGTAGAATTAGAATATTAGTATTTTGATAATCAGGAAGTGCCAAATATAAAACAAAAATCTCTAAGTTTGGAACCTGTAAATTTCTTAAGCAAGATTTTTTTTGATCAGTCAATCATCTATGATATACAGGTCTGATATCCAAAATCCAGCACCCTCAGGACTGAGGCCATACCGGATTTTGCATTTTCCCAGATTTTGAACAAGTGGTGCCAGCGACCACCCTCCAGCTCAGCCAGAGCCCGAGTATAACCACGGGCCTCGGTTTATTACGTGCTTGAGTACCATGCCTGGCCAACTGAAGCCTGGCCCTGGGACAGGAACCAGGGGGTGTTGTGGGGGAGGATCCGCCGTTGCCACCGACATTTCACAATTTTATATCAAGTCAGGTAGAAATTGACTGAAAGAGAAAATTAAACTTAAGAGAAGCATTGGCTTAACATTACTCTTTAAGGAGGATACTATAAAAAGCTGTGTCTTCAGTCTTTTAAAGTTTAATTGAAGTAATTATAATCACTTGACACTAAACTGTTGTTGCATCTGAACATTTCAAAAATGTCCAGTTTTCAGACAATTCCAGCTTTTGGACTCCAAATTTGGGATATATGACCTGTATTAGATACCATGGAATGATTTCTTCCTATAAAGGAACCTTGGAGAATATATTTATGATGTTAGTAGGACCAATATATTATGAAATTCAAGCTGTGCAAAATTAGCACACAAACATTTTAATATGTTCATAAAAATCTCTTTGCCTATTATTTTAACAGATGTGTGCTCCTGCTTGTGTACTCATATAATCTAAGAACGTAGGAAATAGGAGCAGGAGTAGGCCACACAGCCTCTCAAGCCTGCTCAACCATTCAATAAGATCATGGCTGATTTGACCTCAACTCCAATTTCCCATCCAATCCACACATCTGGAGCCCAAAAATCTATCATCTCAGCCTTGAATATACTTAACAACTGAGCATCCACAGTCCACTGGGTTAGAGAACTACAAAGATTCACAACCCTCTGAGAGAAGAAATTCCTCCCGATTTCAGTCTGAAATGATCAACCCCTCATCATGAGACTAGTTCACCGAAATCTAGATACTCCAGCCAGGAGAAACAGCCTCTCAGTGTCAACCCTGTCAAGCCCCCTCAGAATCTTGCATGTTTCAGTGAGATCACCTCTCATTCTTCTAAACTCCACAGAGCATAGGCCAGTTCTACTCAACCTGTCATCATAGGTCAATCCTCTCATTTCAGAAATCAATCTAGAGAACCTTCCCTGCACCACCTCCAAGACAACCGTACTGTTTCTTAGATAGTTCTAATGCCTGTGGGAATTGGACCTTATTTGCATATGAGAGTCAGCTCACAAAACATTAATAAAAACAGAAATGATGGAAATAGTCAGCAGATCAGGCAGCCTCTGTGGAGAGAGAAACAAAGTTAACAGGCTGGATTTTCTGCCCCAGCTGGGGCTGGTAACAGGCGGACGGGTGTGGAATTTCACACCTCCGGCCTGCGTGCCAGTTCCCCGGCTCCAATTCAGCCCCAGCCATTTTCCCGGAGGCAGGATGGAGGTGGGGGGCTGGTGGTGACAGAGCTACCTGCTGACAAACAGCAGATGGACAGTCAAGATAGTTACGGGCCTGTTAAGACCTATTGAAGGAGGCCAACTGGGATTTTCCAGTCGCCCTCCGGGTTCCCGGAGGCGTCAGGGAACTGTTTAGCTGCCTATAGGCGGCCTCCCAGTGGCAGACCAGGGAGCCATCACTCTAGGTAGGCTTAAAGCCACTCCCTGCCTGCCTGGGGGCAGAAGCAACCGCAGGCTGCCCTGTGAAGGGGTTCCACCCCCAGAATGGTGGCCTGGCTGCAAAGGACAATTTAATTTAAAGTTTGAAAATGTTGGAGAGAGGGTGCCTCCGCTTTGAAGCCCCCTTCCCTCACTTACCTGCCACAGCAACAAGCTGCTGCTTTCAAGATGGAAGGCTTCTGATTGGCCCTCCAGCTTCAATAGCCCCCCTACTGACCTTAATTGGACGCGAGCCCGCCCTTTGGCCATTGAGTGTTAGCTCCAGGGAAAATCGCATTGAGTGACTGTTTCCCACACAGTGCGGGCTTCTGACCCACATTTGAGCCCACAGGAAAAGTCCTGCTCAACATTTCAGGTTGATGACCTTTCATTAGAACCTGCTGAACATTTGTAGCATTTTCTGTTTTTATTTCAGATTTCCAGCATCTGGAATATTTTGCTTTTGTATTAGTGCTTGATTAACGAGAAACTGGCCGGAATTTTACTGACATGCCGTGGGTCCGCCACTGGGACCAAATGCAGGTCAAAGACCGCACAGGCAAACAGTGGGACAGTGGAAGGGATTTTACCCACGGTGGCCGATTAAGAATCCACCGCTTGGAGCACCGTCCCATTAAGGGCAGTGGCCTGCATCTCCGAACTGCCAGCCCAATCAGAGAGCTGGCAGTGCCACTGATAGTGGTGCCTGATGCTGAGGTTGCAGGGAGAAGGAGAGAGCACATCCATATTGCGGCACCCTTGAAGGGCCAGGGAGAATTTTTTTTAATGTACCGGGGCCAGGCAGGCCCTGGCAATCGGAGGAATGAAACCTTCAGCAGTTGCGTCGGGGCCACAGGAGCAGCCATTTACCCCATGGGGTGGGGGAGGAGGAGCGGCCCTCCTCAGGCCATCGTGCATTGTTAAAGGAAGGCCCCCACCCCCCACCCTGGGAAGCCACTAAGAGGCCACCTTGATGTACCTGGCGTCTGCCGACACAGCAGGGGGCCGTCCTGACACTTTCTACCACCATTTCACATGGCCTCCTGCCTCCCAGTCTGTCCTCAGAGGGCTGGTAAAATGCCAGCCATTAAAGTCTGTCGTTGTAAAATATTTCTGCTAATGCTAATATATTTTGCAAAACATTTGCTTTCCTTTTCTCCTGGGGATTTATATTCTCTATCGGGCTAATTCCCTAGTCTCAAACACTGGGTCAGAGGAGTCCAACTGGAGCACAGTGACTGAAAAATGGGAAGTGGAGGCCCAACACCAATTTCCTCAGCCTTTGCGCTATCGGTGAGCTGTAGTACCTGTGCCCATTTCATGCCCATATTCCATTAAATTTTTTTAAAGTGTTCAAATAAGCACCATTTTTCTCAGATCTGCTCTTTTTACTTTGTGAATGCCCATTTTGAATATGTGCCAGGAAGGCTCCATTGGCATAAGAGCCCCTAAATAACCTTTGGAAGGCTTTGTGTGATGTTTACAGGACGTGTATAGCACAGTGTTCTCAGTAAAGCATTCTTTTTGTGGTTCTGACATTTTTATGAAAATATTAATGTCGGGGAAAAATTTGGCAGTCGTCTTTGTCACTCCGTATGATAAGCACATTTATAAAGCACTTCAATTTCATGATGACTGGCAAATCTCCAAACTTGCTGATCGATTTACACCTCTCCGCCGTTTGCCTCAATTATTAATTATATGATACCTCCATACCATGTTCAACAGGCAAAAGTGGTATTTTAATATTTTTCCATGTGCATCACAGTGAGAGCTGACAATGCTGGGAAAAGGATACTTTTCCATTTTTGGCATCTGTGTTTGCATCTGCCTCCTGATTGTTCCAAACTGAGTCAAGATCCCTCCATTTGGTCCCAACAATATGTCTTTAACCCCAACTTCTGACGAACGGCACTACTGCAGCTCTCTGACATGTTTCTATTTCTCCTACCGATCACCTTTGTGGTGTCTTTGGGAGAAACTTGCAATTTAGCATCAATTAAAGCAACAACATCTTCAATTTTGTCCGACAGTCAAGCATTATTATTGGGTTAGCAAAACTACCACAGAGAGGTAGGATCTCCACCTTCTCATGCTGGCTCCATTAAGAATCCCAAAATCTAAGTGTGACCCAACCCTACAAACAAACCTGCTTCCCACTCCATGGAATCGGAACCCTGACAACCACCATCCCCCACAGCAATCTTCGACAGCTCCCATGATTACCGGCACCCCACCTGGGATCCTGGACATCCGCAATCACTGACACCTCACCAAGATCACAGACATCCCTGCGATCACTGACATCCCCACAATCACCGACACCCCCACAATCACCAACACCCACTGGATCACCGCCATGCCCACAATCACCAACACCCACTGGATCACCCCCACAATCACCAACACCCCCAGATCACCGCCATCCCCACAATCACCAACACCCCCAGATCACTGACACCCACCACAATCACCGACGGCCCCCATGATCACCGACACCCGTGATCACTGGCACCCCCCACGATCACTAACACCCACCCACCCCCCCACGATCACTAACACCATCCCTGCAATCACTGACAGAGACGGGCTCACCAAACCCCTCATGATCACTGACTCCCACATGTTATCCGACATGATATTCCCTGCCGCTATCATCGGACCCTGGTCTCTCCGACCTACCTGCTCCTGGACTGCAGCCTTTGCTGCAACGTTCCCTGCCTGAAAGGGAGCCAAGCTTGTCAATTCTGCTGGCTCCAGGTGGGGAACCTGTTAAACAAAAACCACGCACACCAGTGTGCCGGGAAACCTGGACATCCAGGTTTCCCAACCTGAACTCTTCCCTCCTGCTTGGAAATTCTGCCCGATCAATATCAGAGCCTTTAACTGTGTTTCTCTCCCCACAGAAGCTGCCTGACCTGCCAAGTGTTTCCAGCACTTTTTGTTCTTATTTCAGATTTCTACAGCATTTTGTGTTTGTTTTACCTTAAAAGGCTACTCCTTTCTGCAAAGTATCACTTTTCAGGTGAAGGTTCAAGTAAATGCTCCTATCATTAGATTAACCAGAATATCTGGTGAATTAATGTTCATTTAGGTTCGTACAGTATCGTGCATATCCTCTTCTAACCTGGCATGAGATCTGACGATTTAAGTTTGTTTTATGCCATGCTGTTAGCTTGAACAATACCTTAAAGGGTACACAGTATTCGCTGCTCACAATGCGGTCTCCTCTACACTGGGGAGACCAAACGCAGATTGGGTGACCACTTTGCGGAACACCTCCGCTCAGTCCAAAAACATGATCCCGAGCTTCCTGTCGCTTGCCATTTCAACATACAACCCCCCCCCCCCCCCCCCCCCCACCCCTGCTCTCATGCTCACATCTCTGTCCTGGGATTGCTGCAGTGTTCCAGTGAACATCAACGCAAGCTCAAGGAACAGCACCTCATTTACCGATTAGGCACGCTATAGCCTACCGGATTGAACATTGAGTTCAATAATTTCAGAGCATGATTATTTGTATTTTTATTTTATTTTAGTTTGTTTCATCCTTCATTTTTTTTTTACCATGTGCCTGTCCACTGTTTTTTCATGTTTGTGCTTTTGGCTAGGCTGTTCATTATACTATCATTTAACACCCTCTCTGCACTAATGCTTTGTCTTTAGCACACTCTTTGCCTTTGCTCCATGATCTCTTTGTCTGTTCATCTGTCTGACCCTCTGTCCTATCAAGACCTTCCCTTTTGTTCTCTTTTCCCCCATCCCCACTTTATTTGCTGAAAACCTATTACATTTCTAAACTTTTCCAGTTCTGATGAAAGGTCACTGACCTGAAACGTTAACTCTGCTTCTGTCTCCACAGATGCTGCCAGACCTGCTGAGTATTTCCAGCACTTTTTGTTTTTATTTCAGATTTCCTTTTTTGCTTTTACGTCAAAGGGTAAATAGGTCAACTGATTGCTGACTGAGTGCATAATCTACAGCAGTGGCAATGAGGGAGAGGTAAACTTGCTAAAAAGATGGTCAAAACTATGTGCAAATTTTTTTCCCAGAAACTTATAACACATTACAAAGCTAAACCAAACAAAATTCCAAAGATGACAGCTATTGAGCTTACTCACTTTAAATGAATGTTTTGGTTATCCCATCATCCTTGGAACATAGTTTTTCCCCATTATATGCTGATTTGATCACAGAGATCATAGTCATGAAAAACAAATGAAATTTGAGTTTTTAATGTTCCCTCTAATTGCTCCATTTATCTTTGCCCTGGGAATTTTCAGTTTGTTGACTCAGTTTGTGAGCTTTTTGTCAGCAAACAAATATGATGAAGAGAAAACAAAAATAACAATAAAACCATAGAAATATTACGGCACAGAAAGAGGCCATTCAGCCCATCGTGTCTGTGCTGGCTGAAAAAACCAGCCGCTCTATATCAGGGCCTTTAACTGTGTGTTTCTCTCTCCACATAAGCTGCATGACTTACCAAGTGTTTCCTGCACTTTTTGTTCTTATTTCAGATTTCTGCAGTATTTTGCATTTGTTTTACCTTACAACATCTAACAATGTTAAATTTTTAACAGTATTAAAGCTGTGTTTTAATGCTGAAAACAATACTGCATTTAATTTTAATACTTTTACCCCCAAAATATTCTTCATGTATGTTCCTTAGTATAAAAAACCTCTTCAAGAATAAAGTTGATCACGACTTAGATGTTTTGTATATTTAATGAATCCTAAATGAAGGATTTTTCATTTAACATTAAATTTTTATCCTAAAGTACCTGACTGGTGATAAATATTTAAGGATTGTTTATATAACATATTTGCTCTGAAAATAGCTTTTGTTGAAAAGGACTGCAGAAAGGCATATGAATGCAAGAGCATTCTGCATATCTTCTTTGGCCTCCTTATCTCGAGAGACAATGGGTAAGCGCCTGGAGGTGGTCAGTGGTGTGTGGAGCAGCGCCTGGAGTGGCTATAAAGGCCAATTCTAGAGTGACAGGCTCTTCCATAGGTGCTGCAGAACAATTTGTTTGTCGGGGCTGTTACACAGTTGGCTCTCCCCTTGCGCTTCTGTCTTTTTTCCTGCCAACTGCTAAGTCTCTTCGACTCGCCACACTTTAGCCCCGCCTTTATGGCTGCCCGCCAGCTCTGGCGAACGCTGGCAACTGACTCCCACGACTTGTGATCAATGTCACAGGACTTCATGTTGCATTTGCAGACGTCTTTAAAGCGGAGACATGGACGGCCCGTGGGTCTGATACCAGTGGCGAGCTCACTGTACAATGTGTCTTTGGGGATCCTGCCATCTTCCATGCGGCTCACATGCCCAAGCCATCTCATGCGCCACTGACTCAGTAGTGTGTATAAGCTGGGGATGTTGGCCGCCTCGAGGACTTCTGTGTTGGAGATACGGTCCTGCCACCTGATGCCAAGTATTCTCCGGAGGCAGCGAAGATGGAATGAATTGAGACGTCGCTCTTGGCTGACATACGTTGTCCAGGCCTCGCTGCCATAGAGCAACGTACTGAGGACACAGGCTTGATACGTATATTGGTGATTTATTCTAAGGCATTTGGAGAGATTACTAGGGGCTGACTCGAAACGCCAAAGAGCCACCACGATTCTAAGTGTGGTGGCACATTTAAATAGCCGGGGTGGCCGCCTTCCCTGATCATGTGTAGGGGTTGAGCTGTCCGTCCCTGGCAATGGTGCAGGCGCTGACACCATTTTTAAAAGGCTGTCAGCCCTACTGGGAACTTTAAATATTTAAAGGGAAATGGAATTAAAATAAATAAATACATCTCTTTTGCCCCTCTCCCCCGCCCCTCCCAATAACAATTAAATTAATTATTTGCCCTTACCCCCCAAAACCCTTCCCTTTACCATCTGACCTCCCCCCCCAAACTGCACAAACTTTCACCTAAAACTCTTCCCACCATCCCCTTCACCCATGACGCTAATTTGACCCTGTTGCCCCCCCACCCCAGCACCAATAAACTTACCTCCCCCAACTTCCCCACAAGCGTTCCGCCTCGTTTTCCTAGATGCACCGCCGCCACCGGTAATATCAGGCTGGGCCTGGCGACGTCGAGGTCCGTGGCAGGCCTCATCCAGGGCCATCCTCAGGCACCCCCCGCCACGGATCCCGACGTCAAGGGCTCCTTAAAATCCAGCCCTCGGAGTCTTACACGTGTCAATAAATTTTGGGATATAAAGCCACATTTCCTACTGATGACTGGCTGAGTCATTATTGCGTGTTTCAAATGTCTGCTTCCAAGATTAAAATAATGAATCCATTTCAGGGAAAGGAATTTGGAAGACAAGGGCTCATCCTAATTTCATGCCATCTTAGCTTAATCATCTTTTATGACTCTGACTTAGGTATTATAAAATGAAACTTGTTAGAGGTAGTGAAGGAAAGTATTTAGAGGTAGAGAGGTAGTGAGGCATCCTTTCTGAGGGAACAAGCTGTAAGTTTCCTCAAGACCCTAACCTCAACACTCCCTGCTCAGTTAAAGACCAACTCAATAAATTAAAATAGGTGAATTAATTAATCTCACGTCACCTCATGATGTCTCGCCGTGACCTTCAGCCCGGCTGCTGGCACTGCCGCATCTTTGGAACCCATCTGGGGAAACGAGGTGGAACACTTGTGGGGAGGGGGAGGAGGTAAGGGGGTGGAAACGGGGTCAAATTAGCATCATGGGTGTAGGGCATGGTGGGAAGGGTTGTAGGTGAAAGTTTGTGCAGTTTGCGGGATAAGGTCAGATGGTAAAGGGAAGTGTTTTGGGGGGGGAAGGGCAAATAATTAATTATAAGGTTTTATATTAGCTGGTGCTTAGAAAATCATACAGATGCAGAATTCATATTCATAAATTTTACACCCAAGCTCTTTCTTCATTCATCAACAGCATCGACCTGAGATTTTGCAGTGAGATAAAGACCTGTGGACCAATTTGTCTCCCTCCCTTGTTTTCTGTGGTACCTTTTCTTCCCTGATATTGAGAATTTAACCTTTTGCTAAGGATTCTTATCACACTGATAAGGTTGTGTCTCACTAACTTAATCGAGTTTTTTGAGGAAGTGACGAAGATGATTGATGATGAAAGGGCATTGTATGTTGTCTACATGGACTTCAGTAAAGTCTTTGACAAGGTCCTTCATGGCAGACTGGTACAAAAGGTGAAGTCACACGGGATCAGAGGTGAGCTGGCAAGATGGATACAGAACTGGCTCGGTCATAGAAAACAGAGGGTAGCAGTGGAAGGGTGCTTTTCTGAATGGAGGGCTGTGACTAGTGGTGTTCTGCAGGGATCAGTGCTGGGACCTTTGCTGTTTGTAGTATATGTAAATGATTTGGAGGAAAATGTAGCTGGTCTGATTAGTAAGTTTGCGGACGACACAAAGGTTGGTGGAGTTGTGGATAGTGATGAGGATTGTCAGAGGATACAGCAGGATATAGATCGGTTGGAGGCTTAGGCGGAGAAATGGCAGATGGAGTTTAATCCAGACAAATGTGAGGTAATGCATTTTGGAAGGTCTAATGCAGGTGGGAGGCATACAGTAAATGGCAGAACCCTTAGGAGTATTGACAGGCAGAGAGATCTGGGTGCACAGGTCCACAGATCACTGAAAGTGGCAACGCAGGTGGATAAGGTAGTCAAGAAAGCATACAGCATGCTTGCCTTCATCGGTTGGGGTATAGAGTATAAAAATTGGCAAGTCATGCTGCAGCTGTACAGAACCTTAGTTAGGCCACACTTGGAATATTGCGTGCAATTCTGGTCGCCACACTACCAGAAGCATGTGGAGGCTTTGGAGAGGGTACAGAAGAGGTTTACCAGGATGTTGCCTGGTCTGGATGGTATTAGCTATGAGGAGAGCTTGTATAAACTTGGATTGTTTTCACTGGAACGACAGAGGTGGAGGGGTGACATGATAGAGGTTTACAAAGTTATGAGTGGCATGGACAGAGTGGATAGTCAGAAGCTTTTTCCCAGGGTGGAAGAGTCAGTTACTAGGAGACATAGGTTTAAGATGCGAGGGGCAAAGTTTAGAAAGGATGTGCGAGGCAAGTTTTTTACACAGAGTGTGGTGAGTGCCTGGAACTTGCTGCCGGGGGAGGTGGTGGAAGCAGGTACCATAGAGACGTTTAAGCGGCATCTTGACAAATACATGAATCGGATGGGAATAGAGGGATACGGACCCCGGAGGTGCAGAAGGTTTTAGTTTAGGCAGGCATCAAGATCGGCGCAGACTTGGAGGGCCGAAAGGCCTATTCCTGTGTTGTTCTGTTCTTTGTTTTTTGTTCTTTGAGGATGAGGAAATTAATACTCGATTCTGTTGCAAGAATGCCAAGCTGGTTGGCCAAGTGCTCCTTGGCCTATATTGTTTCCCGGTTCAGCAGTGCCTTGAATTTAAAATTCTCATTCTTGTGTTCAAATCCCTCCATGGCCTCACCTCGTTCTATCTCCATAACTTCCTCCAGCCCTACAACCCTTCGAGAATTCAGTGTTCCTCCGACTCTGGCCCCTTGTGCATCCTCAATTTCTTTTAGCCCGTCATTGTCAGTCGTGTCTTCATCTGCCTAAGTCTGGAATTGCCCCCCTAAACCTATCCACCTCTTTACCTCTCTCCTCCTTTAGGTTGCTCCTTAAAATCTAGCACTTTGGCCAAGCTTTTGGTCATCTGTCCTAATATCGGCCTATGTGGCTCACTGTCAAATTTTGTCTGATAAAGCTCCTATGAAGCACTTTGGGGCGTTTTACTACGTTAAAGCCAGTTTGTAAATGCAGGTTGTTGTTAATCTCCCCGGTGTGCATGGTGAAACTGTGGCAGCCATTAATAACCTGCAACTGGATGAAACACCAAGGCTTCATGGCTTTTTGAATGAATATTTTAAGAGTTTCCCTTGATCTAATTGTTTTGTTGATGCTCCTCTTTACCTTCATGTTAGAATTCAGGTTCTTCTTAATTCCCTGCAGCATCATTGCAATTTCATTATAAATCTTACAATGCAATAATGTGCATCTCACTTTTGAGTATTGATTATGCCCTTAGCCATGATTTGATTATGATGAGGTAAATAAATAATGATAGATTGTAACTACTGCTCAATGAGATGGTATGAGAGATCACAAATTTAAGATAATTGCAAAACCGATTAAAAGGGTGGTTAGGTCAAGGAATCTTTACACCCAAGGGTGGTCTGGAACTCTCAGCCACAAACAGTTGTTGAAGCATGGTCAATTATTTCTAAAAAAATAATCAATTGCTTGAAAAAGAGCAACGTTAAGGGATATGATGGGTGAGGAGAAGAATCCTAAATCTAGGTGGCTCACATGGGCAGGAACATAGACATAAACTTGTTCAGCCAAATGGCCTATTTCAGTGCAGTAACAATTCTTGTACTATGATGGTCTGGGTCTTGCATTTCTTCTCAGTAACAGTTAAAAACTTACAATTCTTTCAATTGAAGTTTCCATCCGTCTGGTTTGCCTTGGTGTTCTTGTTAGCTCAGAACACTGCAGTAATATGGCAGGTTTATTAGATCCCAAACAGGATTGTGTTTAAAAATCATTCACAAAAACTTTTGGCAAGTAACAAAACAATGTTAGATGTAATATTTTATATCTGGCAATGGTAATAAAATTTGAACCAAATGTGTCTCCTAGTTGTGACAGTGTAATTATTTTAAAATATGAAGTCAGTTAAGTCAACTGACCCCTTAATAAGTGACTAAACTGGTGTTTTTAGTACATGCGAATTAGGAGCAGGAGTAGGCCACTCGGCCCCTCGAGCCTGCTCTGCCATTCAATGAGATCATTAATTGTAATTATGTACTGTATTAACGTGGCAAGAGGAGTGTAATAAATACCATTAATAAGTACTCTCAATGCCTGGACTGCAATGTTCTGCAAGGCAAAAACTGGATAGTAAAACCTTGACAATTTACAACTCAACATTGAGTTCAACAATTTCAGATCCTAACTATTGCTCCCATTTTTTCAGACAGCAGGTGCTTCTAGTGGTTCTACTGTTGCCATTTACAGCTCCTCCAGACCCATCTTTTATTTCTTTAATCATCCCATTACCACCCGTTTTTGCCTTGCACCATCACCACTTCTGTCATTTAATCCTCGCTGCCTTCCACTCTCTCGCAGGCCTTTTTGTTTGTTCTTTCCTCCCCTCCCCCTTCCCTGCCTCTGCACTTGCTTAAAAACATCTCAAACCTTTGCCAGTTCTGATGAAAGGCCTTCGAACTGAAACGTTAACACTGTTTCTCTCTCCACAGATGCTGCCTGACCTGCCGAGTATTTCCAGCATTTTTTGTTTCAAATTTCATATTTCCAGCATCTACAGTATTTTGCTTTTGTTTGGGGGTAGAACTATTGACAGTCCAAACATCCTGCTGGAAATGACTACAGGGCAAAAAGTGCTACAAACACACAGCACACTCATTGGCATCTGAAAAGAGAAAAGATAGGTTAATATTTGTGCACAGACCATTCGTTAGACAAAGTTGCAGGACCCTCTTCACCACACTTACCTGATTGCTGGTGGGTATCCACAAGCCACCCAATTTTTAAGAGACCGGGAGTCGCTTCCTGCCCGTTTCTGGCAGCATTAAAGAGGTTTGGGAGTTTTCATTGTATCATAGAAATTTACAGCATGAAAGGAGACCATTTGGCCAGCTGAAAAAGAATTATCCAGCCTAAACCCACTTTCCAGCTCTTAGTCCATAGCCCTGTAGATTACAGCAGTTCAAGTGCATATCCAAATATTTTTTAAATGCGATGTGTGTTTCTGCCTCTGCCGCCCATTCAGGCAGAGCTCCCGACAGCTGTGCACTAGCACCCCAGACCATTCGCTCCTCCTGTTCTTACCTTTTGAAAATTTCATTCTACCCCTCTCCAGCCCATTAACAAGCCATTCAGTGAGCTTAACAGCCAGTTAATTGGAGCATGTGGGTTGCCAGCTTCTGCACCCCACCAACTCACCACCCACCCCATTGAAAATTGCAGCTCATCACAGAGACATTGGAAGACTGACACCCCATCTGAGAGGGCTACTTTCAAAGCACACCTGCAACTGACCTCGCTCCCACGGGTGATTGAAAATCCAGCCCTAGGAACCTAATAAAAAATTGCGATCATTTCTGTTTTATTGTTGAGCTAGTTAATGCCTTTATGACTAATTGCAATGAATTTAATTTTTAAACCTAGGCTTTGTATAGCATTAAAATGCAATCTTTGTAGAGCTTCAAACAGTAACACTGGTGAGTTCAAGATGATATACAGTGTGACATAACACAGAGACATGTTAATAGGATGCAATATAAAAAGATTCTTTTGATCATTGACAAATGCTTTGACTCAATGTGGAAAGAAAACTACTGCATACCAATTACCAGTGTGATTTTGATGCAAGGTGTAGCACCAGCACTAATCTTCCTTCATTGAAACTGATAATAAACACAAGTCAATCTGCAGAAGCCACATTGTCTTTTGGTGTCCTGTTACTAAATTATTTAAACACTATTGATGGTGTATTGTTCTGAAAGTGCTTCCATTTTTAAAATATTTTTTGAGGACTTGTGTTTTCGAATCGTGGAGATGGATTTATTTGAGACTGAAGTGATTCCACGGATGTGTTTTTTAAAGGGTCACTGGAAGGACTCTTGAAAAACATTTACTGGATGTTACATGTCTTCAGCTAAGTAAACAACAGGTGCCTTCTGACCATGGTAGTTGTTTACAAGAGAAGTGACATGTCAAGATTTATGGTGCTCAAGAGTGGGTTTCATTTTTGAATACTGTTTTGAGTCAGTTGGGTTTGTCGCCTGCTGAAAGAAACACCCTGCTCATCTTTTCTCCACCTCTCTGAGAAACCCTGAAAAATCTAGTGCGTGTTAGCTAAAACCCCTGATGCCGCATTTCTCCTGAAAAGCTTCTGGAAGACTTCCTCTCGATGTCTCCTGAATGAACTGCTTCTGAAAAGATCCCAGTGACCCGTCTACATGTACTCAGATGCCAGACTGTATGCCATCTGGAACACAACATATCTAATCCTTTTTCTTCAAGAATTAACAAGTACTTTGGCCAAAGCATGTTTATTTTTCCTTTAATCGCTATGTGTGTGTGTTGAATATTTAGAAGGGAATATATATATTTACTGTCATATTTCAAACTGTTAAAGCTTTGCAACTTTATTGACTAAGTCTTGTTTTATATAAATCAGTACTTTTGTTGTTTATTAAAGAAACCTGGTTGATGGATTTTATTCTGAAACTAAAATAAATAGATTATATAATTGGCCACATCAGTAACTGGGTACATATTTAAATATATGTTGTGACCTGTGGAGATGTGGAACTAGAGAAAGACAGTGCATAAATGCTGGCCTAGCCAGAGATGCCCACATCCCGCAAATTAATTTTTAAAAGTTCCTCCCACCTCAGTCATAACAGTACGCAACAGGAAAATATTCGGCAGAAGCAGCCTATGTTGTATGATTAATGGGAAAAGATCAAATCGAATGAAAAATGGCACACAGTGTTGCGTTTTGTTTAAGTTTTGTTCCTGTTTGAAATGCTACAGCATCAGTCACAAGATCTGAAAGCTTAAGAAGCGTGTGCAAGTATATTGGGAAATACGACAGTGATAGATACTTTGAAAACTATTAGCTGGCCCCTTTTGTTTAAATTATTTATTCTGTGATTTTAATTATAAAATGTACACCAGGGCATGATTATACATTAAAATAAGTGTTTGAAACTTAATAACAAAATAGATATTGCCAGCAAAACTGCAGTCAAGATTGACTGCAATGCATCACACATAAAAAGGCAGTGAACTTCTTTCAGCTTTCTGCTACTCATCAACCATAAAATTTCCACTGAAGGAATCATGGACAAGTGAGCTGGTGACACATGGTAATGTCATTGAACTAGTAATCCAGAGGCCCAGGCTAATGCCTTGGGGACATGGGTTCAAATCCCACTGCAGTAGCTGGCGGAAGTTAAATTCAGTTAATTGATTAAAACCTGGAATTGGAAGCTAGACTCAATAATGGTGCCAAGAAACAATTATGAATTGTTGATAAAACCCATCTGATGCCCTTTAGGGAAGGAAATCTGCCCCTGGTCTGGCCTATATGACTCAGACCCACAGCAATGTGATTGACTCTTAACTGCCCTCTGAAATGGCAGGCCACTCAGTTGTCAAGAACAATTATGGAAAGGCCTTGTCAGTGATGCGCACATCCCATAAAATAATTTTTTTTAAAAAGCCCCAGTGGAAATTCACACCCATACTTTCAGCTAGAGATGCATGAATGTCAATAGGCAATAAGATACTGGGTCCCATTTTGCCTGTAGTTGGTCATTTTACACAGTCCACTGTGAGTAAGGTGGTGAGCAATAGAGGGAAACTGTTTTGCTATCCCTACTGATTTTTCACTACTCACAACTGAAATTTCCAACCAAGGATTTGATAACAGTTATACAATTATATCGAAATTACAGCATGGAACAGGTAATTAAGAACACAAGAAGTAGGAGCAGGAGTAGGCCATTCAGCCCCTCAAGCCTGCCCTGCCATTCAATAAGATCATGGCTGATCTGTCCCAGGCCTCAACTCCTCTTTTGGGCCTGCTCCGCATAACCCTCGACTCCCCAAGATTTCAAAAATCTATCCACCTCCTCCTTAAATAGATTTAGTGACCTAGCTTCCATAACTCTCTGAGGTAGAGAATTCCAGAGATTGACTACCCTCTGAGAGAAGAAATTCCTTCGCATCTCAGTTTTAAATGTGTGACCCCTTATTCTGTAACTATGTCCCCTAGCTCTTAGGCTGTCTTATTGTTTATCCTCCACACCAGCAGTAGTCCTAATGCCATGTCCCTTTATTCAACAACAACCCGCATTTATATAGTACCTTTAACATAGTAAAATGTCCCAAACTGCTTCACAGGAGTGTTGGCAAACAAAATTTGACACAGAATCACATAAGGAGACATTAAAACAGGCAAAGGTAGGCTTTAAAGGAGGAGAGAGGGGCTGAAATTTTTAGGCCCTGTTGGGGACAAGCACGGAGGGGGGCGGGTACGGAATTTCACGGCACCAACCAGCATTTCGGTTCCCCGACAGCATCCTGCTCCCGGGCTATTTTCCCAGAGACAGGATGGGGTGGGGGAGCAGCAGGATTACCTGGCTGCAAGCGGTGGGTAGCCAATTAAGCCCGTTTAAAGGCCTGTTAAGGCCTATTGTCAGAGGCTGACTCAAGCACCCGGAGGCATCAGGGAACAGTGTACCTGCTTGGAGGCAGCCTCCCAGAAGAAGAGAGGGGTGGGGTGCCTGAAAAGGCAGCCTGTTGCTTCGTTGGAGCTGAAGGGTCTCTTTTTTGGCCCTCCAGCTTCAAGAGCCCTTCTGCGGTTCTTATTTGGATGGCGAGCCTGCCCTCTGATCACTAATTGTCCAATTCAGGAAAATTCACAGCCGGGTGACTGTTCCCCACAGGGGTGGGCTTCTGACCCCCCATTTGACCCTTACGTCAGGGTCCTGAAGCCCACGGGAAAATCCTACCCTCGGTGGAGGTTTACAGAGGAAATTCCAGAGTTTAGGGCCCAGGTAGCTGAAGGCACATTCACCAATGGTGGGATGATGAGCAAGATGCCAGAATTGCAAAAAGTGCAGAGATCTCGGAGGGTTGTAGGGCTGGAAGCAATGGAGCTGGAACTAAAACCTGGCTACCCAACCCGAACCCAACTAGACCCGACTACATGTGTTGGGTTTGGGTCAGGTCGGGTCGGGTCTGGTCGGGTCGAAATGCCGAGTCCAGCATTCGGGCATGTGTCGGGTCAGGCTGGACACTGCTTCTTGGAAGTCACGGGATCAGGCTTACCCATGATTCCCCACAACTCCAGCTGCAGGAATAGCCTGCTGCCGGAACAGATGAAGGAGATTCGTGTCGGGTCGGGTCAGGTCGGGCGCGAAAAGGAATGAAAGGGCTCGTGCTCGGGTCGGATTCACTGTGGTCGCGTCGGGTCCAGGTCGGGTTTTAATTTTATACCCGAGCCAGGCGTTAGCTGGAACAGACTGGTAAGTTTTTGGAAACTTTGATTCAGCAGCCGTACCTTTCCCTCCAGGAGGGATAGGCTATAGTTGCCCCAAAATGCCAGTACATAAACCCAACAAATGGGTCTAAATTTCAAGTTTACAAATTAGGGTTCCACCCTATCATTGTGATGCTTCCATTTCTTACTTTTTCTATTACATTGCCACTTTGTCAGATATCTCAGTTCACTTCAACAATAGAGGCTTGTGATGTGGTCCCCATTTAATTGCAGCTGCCTTTAGACTATTAATATCCTCATTTTCCTGGCTTGGCTGTAAATGTCACAGTGAAAGTGGGGAGCAGTGAGCTATATTGGTTACTTGCATCACAATGAGAGAAGTGGCAAAATTTCTTCCATGTGTGCTCGGAGGTAGATTTGCATGGACTTCCAATTTATTTTCTTTTGATCGGAAAGCACAATTTTTTTTCCTCATTGCTAATCAAGTTTCTCGGTATATGCTGCTGAGACCACCTGACCACCTTTCTGGGTGTCCTTACTGGGGTCAACACAGTGGAAGATGGCCTGGCAATAGTAAAGCTGTTACTATGTTTTCAGGATAGAATGAATAAAGACTGAGCAGGCTGGGGCTCTTTTCTCTGGACAAGAGAAGGCTAAGGGTGTCCTTTAAAATTAAGAAGTTTGATGAGGTAGATAGAGGTAGAGAAAATGTTTCCGCATGTGGGAAAGTCCAAAACTAAGAGACAAAAGATTGTCACTATTAAATCTAATAGGGAATTCAGGAGAAAATTTTTTACCAAGAGAGTGGTTGCAAAGTGGAGCTCACTACGGTACAGAGTAACTGAGGTGAATTGTATAAATGCATTTAAGGGGAAACCAGTTAAGTACATCAGGGAGAAAGAACAAGAAGGATATGTTGATAGGGTTAGATGAAATAGAGTGGAGGAGTCTTGTGTGTAGCATAAGCACTGGCATAGAACTATTGGGCCGAATGGACTGTTTCTGTGCTGTAAATTCTACATAATTCCAAGTAAAATGGTAGTGCAGCCTCCGACTCCCAAAATGGAGCATAACAGAAATATTGAACTCATCTCACATAGAAAGAAAGAGCTGACTAAACCTGTCTTGAGGATGAACATGTCGTCTCAAAAGCTGATCAGAAAAGTGAACCGAACTAGGTATGATTAATTTCAAGAGTAGCTATTGTGTAATGTCCTCACCTGTGCCCTTTGTGCAGTAAATCTTTAAAGGGCTAATTTTGACCTAGCTGTCTCGGCAGGATACTGAGGGAATGGGATCTGTCACACCCCACCTAATTTTACTTTGCATTGGTGGGCTGCAACGCTGGCAGCTGTTTCCAACCCATCAATCACCTGCTGAGCAGTTTAGATTAAATGTACCGCCTGCAGTTTTTATCAGCAGTGTTGAGTTTTACATCACAATGAAGTTGTGGTAGGAACACCCCAACTGTTACTCACTGATCCTGTTATTCGTTTGAGTTTCCGCAGGAATTCATTGCTGACTGTGCATGTGACACTACCTAAAATGAACACTGGTTTCATTAAAATATTTAAATATGCATCTTGCACTTGTAGTAGGAGCCTTTGAGGAAATTGGTGCCTGGAAGAGTTTGATTCAGTCATTCCTAAGCCTGCCCAGAACAGCATGACTGAAGATTCAGAAAGGAGGCAGAAGCATTGATATTTAAAGGGATCACTACAGTGATCACTACACTGACCACCTCCCAGCCGCTTACCCATTGTCTCTCGAGACAAGGAGGCCAAAGAAGACTACAGTGATTAAGCTGTTGGCTATTGGGAGATTCCAGAGCCATTTTTTGGCCCCGTTTTGGCCATTTTTGATACCACAGAGCTGTTGGGGTAAAATTAGAAAACGCTGGGAGCACTCAAGCAGGTCAGGAAGCCTCCAGGGGATAATGTTCCTCAGAACATGTTGGACAACTGACTTTCGGCTCCAGGCCAATGTTTGATTTCATTGGCTGCAGGAGGACTGGAAAAGATGGGACTGTTGCTGGGATTACCATTGAGGCTGTCACGGCAGCAGCAGGGGGCACAGCTACTCAGTGGAGGCTCGAAGTAGATGGTGAAAGAGGCAAGGCTCAAGGAGGCCTTACAGCTTGCAGTGTTACACAACAGGGTGTCGTGAAATGGAGAAGGATTAAAAGGCAATCATCACACAAGCAAAAGGTCGTCCCTGAATCAGCTGATTTGTTGGATTGCCGATTCTACTGCACGTATTCTGTTGGCTCATCTTGTCAGTTGATGAATGATACGGCATTTGAGGATGGCCTTGACACTCTCACAGCAGGATCGAGTGATCATTTCCTCATCCTCAGTGAAGGGTTGAATTGCCAATATCAGGAAAGAAAAGGTATCACAGAAAACAGAGAAGGGAGACACATCGTTCCACAGGTCTTGATCTCACATCAAAATCTCGGTTAGTTGATGTTGATGAATGAAGAAAGACCTTGGGTGTAAGATTTGTGGATATGAATTCTGCATCTCTGTGATTTTCTAAGCATCATCTAATTTAAAATCTTATTATGGTCTTTAACTGAGCAGAGGAGGGGGTTGGGGTAGGGTCTTGAGGAAACTCATGGCTTGTCCCCTCAAAAAGAAATACCTCACTACCTCTAATTAGTTTGCTTCACTGCCTCTAACAAGTTGCATTTTATAATATCTAAGTCAGAGTCATAAAAGATGACAAAGCTAAGGTGGCATGAAACTAGGATGAGCCCTTGTCTTGCCCAGAGATTTGCCAAATTCCTTTTCCTGAAATGGATTCATTATTTTAAACTTGGAAGCAGACATCTGGAACATGCAATAATGACTCAGCCAGTCATCAGTAGGAAATGTGGCTTTATATCCCAAAATTTATTGACAAAGTGTAAGACTCCTAGTGATCACTGCAAATCCCTTATAATAAATCAATAATGCAGAATCCTTTTGCATCGCTTGTTCACTGCTGACTGCAAAAACCATGCAAATAGTCATTCAGGAATTAGAAATCTGGAAATTAAAACAAAAAAATGGTACCAATAAAATTGATCATGAAGCTATCAGATTGTCATCAAAACCCAACTGGTTCACTAATGTCCCTTGGGAAGGAAATCTGCCATCCTACCTGGTCTGGCCAATATGTGACTCTAGTCCCAATGTGATTGACTCTTAACTGCCCTCTGAAGTGGTCCAGCAAGTCACTCAATTGTATCAAACATTTACTCAGTTGTTCAAGAAGAAGGTCACCACTACCTTCTCAGGGCAACTTGGGATGGGTAATAAACACTCACATGTCAAGAAGGAAGTTAAAAAAAAACTTTATTAAGCTTGCTAATAATTATGGCAGCATTTTGGATGGGACCATGGGGGAGAAGAGATATGTTGCACGAGGAGATTTTATGAGAGGCTGCTATACTATGTGCGTTGTAATTATTTCCTTTAAGCACTTGGGGTATTGTGATTTATTACTCTCATTGTCCCTGAGATTAAATTAGTACCAAAACCATAAAGCTTTGCGTTGTCCTGCAGTGGTTCCAGCACGATCTGAGCACAAAAGGGGCTTTAATTAGTTTATCATTTACATAGACAGACTCTAATAAGTTCCACCCACTCACAATCAGCACTTTTAAACTACACAATGCTTTTCAAAGTGTTCTGTAGCATGTCTTTATCAATTTGGCTACAATGAATGGTGAAAGAAACCATTGCTGACTTACATTGCAGCCAGACGGTTAGATGCACTATAGCTATAGTGATCTAATTCTGTGCTCTGAGGGGAAACCTCTGGGGCATCAATACATTTGGTTTGATATGTATCTTAATGACACTTACATTTTGTTACGGTGGAGGTAACTCAAGTATCAATTCAATTAGCTGATATATGAGCCAGTAGTTTAAATTGTTTATAATGTAAATTGAGGAAAAATCTGGCTCTAATTAAATTAAACTGCACTGTGATACTAAAATGAACATAGATGGGTAGATTAACAGGGCATTGAATAACCAACTTTGCATTTTCAGCAAATATTTTTATCACAGGATCATAGAAACTTACAGAGCAGAAGGATTTATTAAATTGAATAATCTAGTCAAGGCTCATTGAAGCCAATTAACAAAACCTCTCTCAGTAGACTTCTGGAAAGTCTTTGTTTCAATTTCATTTGTTGCTCTCCATGCATAGTGGGTTAAATTAACATGTCAAAAGAGCAAACCCTGTAGGAACAGCAGAGAGAAAAAAATAGAAAATTCCGGAAATGCATAAAATAGGATAAAATAGTCATTGTTTTTTAGTTATGGCTCTTAATCATCACTGGTCAGTTCTAGTCACTCCTGAAACACTAATCTTTCTCTTTCAGGTGTTGTTTGACCTGCACATCTCCAATATCAGTGATTTTTCTTTTTCTTGTTTACAGTAGCTGTCACTGTAAGACCTTTTCTTGAACCATGTAACCACATGATCATCAGCCCTTCCCACATCCTACGTGTACATATAATATATATGGCATCCAAACAAAATCAACTTTATGTTACATTTTTGATACGGCTCCAACTATCATGTAGTGCAGCACCTTTATTGAGCACCACTTGCAACACTTGGCTACCCCATGGGAAGGCATTTTTAGTTGAGAAGACAAGTTTAGTTTCTGCTTGAGGTACAAGGTATGATTTATCTCATAAGATTCTACAATATGAATTAGTCTGGCAGGCTTTAAAACCTGTTCCTGAAAAATGTCTATGCTAACTTTATGTGGGGAGGGTCCAATCGGAGGCTGAATGCCTCTCTCTGGTGTTGTGGAAGTGAGTGCAGAGGAGGAATTGGAGGGAGGTATTGTCATCATACATTCCTAACGTCAGCACAGAGCAGCATTAAGGGAGCAGCAGGAACAGGCCACCCAGCAACCCTCTTGGCTGGAGTCATTCTGTTGCCAAGGGAGATCATGGGGACAAAATGGACTGATTTTAAAATAAAACAATCTGTTTAAACAAGTATGGCAATATGTATGTTTTTAATATAAATATTTAATCTATATGTTCTTCATTGGAATGTCTGGGCAACCTATTCCACACTATGACTAGGTAAATCTCCTATAATTGTCAACAAAGCTGTTACTAAATGATTCATGTCACACAACCCCATTTTCTCTCATGTTATCATTGCCTAATCCTACTTTCTCTTAAACATAACACGATAGGAATATACATCTTAAGGACAGTTCATAGCAGTCGAAATTGTTTTAGCCCACATTGGGGCTCAGAATGGGTACTGCACTCAGATCTCACTCCCGTTCACATGGACCAACCAAGGCTCCAATTTGGTCCCATGTTTACTTTAAATAAAATAGGCGGCCTTTTTTTTATTTGTTCATGTGGTTTGAGCGTAGCTGGCAAGGCCAGCATTTGTTGTCCATCTCGAGCTGCGCTTGAGAAGGTGGTGGTAAGTTGCCTTCTTGAATCCCTGCAGTCCATGTGGTTTAGGTACACCCACCGTGCTGTTAGTGAGGTAGGTCCAGGATATTCACCCAGCAACATTGAAGGAATGGCGATATAGTTCCAAGTCAGGATGGTGTGTGACTTGGAGGGGAGCTTACAGGTCATGGTGTTCCCATACTCCTGCTGTCCTTGTCCTAGGTGTAAAGTTTGTGGGTGTGGAAGGTGCTGTGAAGGAGCCTTGTCAAGTTGCTGTAGTGTAGTATATGGTACACACGGCTGCCACTGTGTACTGGTGTGGGGGGAATGTTGATGTTGGTGGATGGGGTGCCGTTCATGCAGGCCGCTTTGTCCTGGATGGTGTTGAGTTTCTTGAGTGTTGTTGGAGCTGCACTCATCTAGGCAAGTGAAGAGTATTCCATCACACCTGACTTGTTCCTCATAGATGGTGGACAGGCTTTGGGGAGTCAAGCGATGAGTTACTCACAGCAGAATTCCCAGCCTCTTACCTTCTCTTGTAGCCACAATAATTATATGGCTGGTCCAGTTAAGTTTCTGGCCAATTTTAACCCCCAGGATGTTGGTGGTGGATTCAGCAATGGTAATACTATTGAACATCAAAGGGAGATGATAAAATTCTCTCTTCTTAGAGATGGTCATTACCTGGCAGTTGTGTGGCGCAAATGTTACTTGCCACTTATCAGCCTAAACCTGAATGTTGTCCAGGTCTTGCTGCATGCAGGAAAGTACTGCTTCAGTATCTGAGAAGTTGTGAATGGTACTGAACATTGTGCAATCATCAGTGAATATCCTCACTTCTGACCTTATTTTGGAGGGAAGGTCATTGATGAAGTAGCTGAAGATGGTTGTGCCTAGGATACTATCCTGAGGAACTCCTGCAGTGTTTTCCTGGGGCTGGGTTAATTTGGCCTCCAACAACCACAACCAGTATTGGCTGCTGTAACACTTCCACTGTTCCTTGGCAACTTGCCGAATATCACACATTGCTGATGCCATTTATAGGCAGCCTACATCTCTTAAAGCGAGGAATTTTGGATGCAGGCAACTATAACTGAAGATTGTGGACAATGGCAGGCACAGAAAGTTACAAGCCCGCCCCCTGACCTCCCGTTTTAGAGATACTACATTGGCGGTTTTGGTGGAGGAACTCAGTAGGACGTGGGATATCTTCTATACACCAGGCAGCAGAAAAGCTGCCCAGCACGTGGGAGAGATGACAGAATGGGTCAGGTTCAAAATCTTGCCTAAATTCTTCAGTCTTCTGTATAATAATGGATTGGCAGTAACCTGAAGCAACGTAATGAGTGCATTTAATATCCACTGAGAGCAAAAGGCCAGTACAGCTGCAGTCTGAAAAAATGCAAGGAGTGTGGGCTCATATAACATCGAGGAAAGCAAAAGGTAATCAAAAAGGAAGGTCAGGATAAAGAGGTGCGGCAAAATTGAAGGCAATGTTTTGGCTGAAAGAATAACTTCTGTGGCAATGCACTGGTGCAGCATCCATCAAGGCATGGAGAGACAGAGGTTTGATTCCCCGTCTCTGCCCCAGATCTCTACCACGGAAAAAGGAAGAGTGTTGTCACCATACTGCTGTCACGCACCACTTTAGCAGCTGGCTGTAAAGTAACACTGACGGGAAACAAATGACATTCCTTCTTGGTTGTTTGAGGTGCAAGGCCTAGTGAGAGAAAAATGGGAAGAAAAGACAGATTTCATACGCTCAGAAAAGGATTCATTTCTGAATAAAGTTCCCTGATTAATGGCATAATTTTTAAAATTCATTCTTGGGATGTGAGCACTGCTGGTAAGACCAGCATTTATTACCCATCTCTAATTGCCCCTGAGCAGGTGGTGATGAGCCATCTATGACTAAATGGCTTGCTAGACAATTTCAAAGGAGAATTAAGAGTCAACCACATTGCTGTTGTCTGGAATCACTTGTAAACCAGACCAGCTAAGGACAAAAAGTTTTCCTCCCTAAAGTACATTTGTGAACTAGATAGGTTTTTTAATAACAAGCCTAGCATTTTATTCCAGATTTAAATTCCCCCAGCTGCAATAGTGGGATTTGAAAGCATATCTCTAGAGCATTCATCTGGGCCTGTGGATTACTAGCCCAGTAATATTATCACTATGCTACCATCCCCTGTTTGGCTTTTGACTGTTCCATTTACCTGGTGCCAACTTAGACGGAGAGAAAGCCCCTTCCTTGAGCACCATGCATCTTTGGTAGCTGCAGAGGGAATGAGCAGTTGCTCATTTTTGCATATATTAATTCATTTGATTGTTTTTACTTTATTGTATTTTGCTTTCTTTCTCTCTTTGTGCACTTCACTAGATGTATTGCCTTTTTACCGAGAGAGAGAAATCAACTAATTACGATTTCTCTTCTAATGTCCCTGTGTAAGTAACTGCTAGGAGGGGTGCAACAATGATGTGAGCTGATTTACTTTCCTGTTCTTTATCATCTCTTGTGGATCAAATATTTCATATCCGCTTTGCCTGTCTCCTGATAGCCTGACTGAGATTGTTAGTCCATGTCCTACAGGCATGTGATGTTAAATTCAACTACATCGCAAAGGCCAGTAAAATGTGAATGTTCTTTATATTTTATATTTTTCAGAATCAACCATCTCATTTAATTTGGTATCTGCAAGTTTGACCAATTTGCATTCTGTTTCTGAATCTAAACCTTTGATGTAAATTAGAAACAGTAGTGGTTACTGAAACATTTCATTCCATACTTACCCCTCATCTCGTTCAACTAGTTAAATGTGTTATGTCAGGGGAGGGGCACGTTTTCTGCTCAGCAGCTGACTTCTTGTCTATGCCTAAGGCTTACTCTGAATCCACTCTGCAATGAGCTTTGCATTGCTGTCAAACGCTTTTTGGAAGTCTAGATACATCAAGTCATAGAGCTTTGCACTGTCAAAATATAACCATAGAATTCTATAGCACAAAAGGAGGCCACTTTGGCCTCTTGCACCTGTGCCAGCTCTCTGAAACAGCTGTCAGTTTAGTCCTACTCCCTCTCCACACACTCCTTTAAAATATTTCCTGTTCAAATATTTATCAACTTCCCTTTTAAAAGTATTATGAATTCTGCTTTCAATACTGTTTCTGGTAGAGATTCTGTGCTTAAATAGCCATCCATATAAAAAAAATGCTAACCTTGCCCTTTGTGCCTCAACCCCTCTGTCCTTGCAAACTATTACCTCATCTCTAACCTTCCTTTGCTCTCCAAAGTCCTTCAATGTGTTGTCATCTCCAAAATCCACATCTATCTTTCCTGCAGCTCCATGTTTGAGTCTCTCTCATTAGGTTACCATTCATACCATAGTACTGAAATCACAAAAAGAATCCTCTGCAGCTGTAGCCATGATACATTATCTTTCCTCGATCTCCTTGACCTCTCTGCAGCCTTTAGCATGGTGCACCATACCATCCTCCTCCAATACCTTTCCGCCATTGTCCAACACGGTGGGACTGACCTTGCTTGGTTCCACTCTTAACTATCCAGTCATTTCCAGTAATGGCATCTCCCTGCATTATTATCTTTGGAGGCACCCAAGGATCCATCCTTGGCCCTTTCCACTTCTTCATATTTTCCCATGCCAACATCATCTGCAGACATGGGGCCAACTTCCATATGTGCGCTGGCAATACCCAGCTCTTCTTCTCCACCACCTTGCTCAATTCCTCCACTACCGTTGTGTTGTCAGACTGCTTGTCCAAATTATAGTCTTGGAGAATCTGCAATTCCCTCCACTTGAACATTGGGAAGAACAAGTCATTACCTTTTTGCCCCTTACACTAATTACACATGCTTGCTATTAATTACATTCCTTTCCCTGGCCCTGGTCTCAGCCTGAATGAGACTGTCTGCAACCTTAGGCTGAGCATCCAACCCTATATCTTCTTGATCACAAAGGTCGCATACTTTGGGTCTGTTCCCCACCAGTTTAGGTAAGGTTCTGACCTTAGTGTCCACCTGTTTTAAGTGGGAGACCACTTTTGATATACTAATCAGGGTCCTATGATGTACATAGGATCATGATTGCAATTTTCAGGTACAAATGAGTACAGCATGTGCCACACTGACACTATCCATTCATACCACTGTTGAGTAGCCTAAACACTTGTCTTTAAAAGCTTGGAGACATAAATCAAACAATGGGTTAAATGGATTTTTTTGGCTTGGTGAGATCTGGGTATTGGGTTTGTGGTGTCCCCCAGAGATCTATCTTGCAACTTCTTTTGATTTCCATTTATGTAAATAATATGAACTTAAGCACAAGAAGAATTATATGAAAACTTACTGATGATGGAAAATTAGAGGGTTTGGAAAATGGTAAGGAAGAATGCAACAGATTACTGACCAGCATAGTCAGCTGATGAAGGGTCACTGACCTGAAACGTTAACTCTGCTTCTCTCTCCACAGATGCTGCCAGACCTGCTGAGCATTTCCAGCATCTGAGTATTTCTTGTCTTCATTTCAGATTTCCAGCATCTGAAGTATTTTGTGTTTATTTTAACATAGTCAGCCAAGTGGACAGATGGGTGGCAGATGTAGTCCAATGCAGAGAAATGTGAAAGACATTGACTGGTTAGGAAATTAATGAGGGGCATAAGTTTAGGACAATTGCCAGAAGAATAAAGTAGGAAGTTAGAAGGATAGTTTTTCATAGAGAGGGTACGAGAATCTTGAAGGATTTGTCACCTGTGGTGATTTAGACAGATACAATAAGCTCATTTAAAATGAAATTGTAACATCTTTGAAAGGGAAGAATATTAAATGATATAAGGAAAGGCCAGAGAAATGGGATCACTGTAGATTGCTCCAGCTAGCACTTACCCAAATGCAAGGAACTGAATGGCTCCCTTCTGTGCTATAATTTCTAAAGGGGAAAGTTTCATTTTAGCACTCTAACTGAGAGTGCCATATGCCGGGAACTCATAGCAGGAATTCTGGCACATTCATAATTTGTAGGCCCATGATTTTCTATCCCGGAACACAAAAGATGGAGATTATTCCTATCATTCTATAATTTCGTTGTGGGCTTGTCAAGGTTTTTGTTTGTTTTGTCTCCCTGACCATCTTTTAAATTCTTCATGCTTCAAAATAAACAGTTTAAACATCATGCAATTAAATATTGAATATATGACATTCAATCTGGATTCGACAATATATTTGGGACCTACACATGACTGTGAATGATAAATCCTCAACTTGATTGTTAATGTATCAAAGATCTACTTACAATTTACATACCTATTAAAATTCAATAAGGGTTCTTTCTCCTGAAAATTGCTTCAATGTAACCATGATTTCTGTGCTGTCTTTTACAGGCCGGATCACGGTGAGCATAAATAATGAATCCTCCTTTGTCTTCATTAGTTTGGTGTCTTTAAATCTTAATACAACTTAATTAAATAATATTGCTGGAACACTTTGGAGTAAATGACAATGATTTTACTAGTAGTCGTGATAGCAGATAAAGGGAGATTGGCTATTCCAATGCCCTCCCAATCCAATTTTGTTGCCTTAGAATATTCTTTAGTCATTGTCTAAAGTTCGATGGTTCATGTTATTAACCATCAATGCTTAGTCGAGAGTTGGTTGCCATTTTATGATGCAATATTACATGATCCCAATTATGTATGAATACGTGCATTGAGATATGAGCTCAAGTGACGAGGGTTTCAAACTATTATTAAAAATACATGGATAGACGATTTCATTCTCAACACTTTTCATCTGGCCAAACTGAAAAGAGAATGACAAAGCATGATATGAACACAAACCCCTTAATTTTAAATAAACATGAATTGGCAGCAAAGGGTGATAATAGTACGTGAAAAGGAGTGCAGATCGGTGAAAAGAATTAAAAAATACGATTAGTTCAACCCATTTTCTAGTCTACAATTTCAAGTACCTGTGTTAAGCAAGCTGGATACCAATTGGCCTGGATTGCAATTTGCTTTATGTAAAAACAAATGGGTTGATATGTCGAGAGCTTCCAATAAGTTCTACTTCAAAAGTTCAACTCTGTGCAGCATATATATGTCAAAGACTCTGTCCGGGATAGTTATTTAGTCTTAAACATAAAGAATGAACACCTGCTGAAGGGATTTGATTGCCTGCAGAAGTGTACCCCAGCAGAGGAAAAAAGGGAGAAGATTGGGTGAAAATCAACAGAAAAAAGCGATAGCAACAAAAACTGCACCTTGGTGTGGATATCCTCCCTTTGATATACAGAATCGAGGATTTGATAAGACAAAGGTGCAGTTGGGTTAGATAAATAAACGGGCACAAGTTCGATATATCCAGATCAAAAACGTATTATTAAAAACCCTGAACTAAATAATGAATGGAGATGAAAGTTTCTGCAGAGCACTTTCCGCTGGCTCTTGTGGGGCTTTGATGACGATGGTTCTTGGGAGTGGAGGCTGCCTCCGCCTCTCTGACGAGCAGTGCGTTGTCTCTTTTGCTTTAAATTGGGATTCCTGGGGCTCGGCTCCATACAGAGAGTGCAAACAGTCGGGGAAGCGCTCCCTCACCGCACCCACAAGAGTGCAGGTCTCGCACAAGGACTATGCACTTCTTGTCTCTTCTAACCTTGTCCGCTCTGTCTGCCGTGACAGGTAAAGTTTGCTTTATTTTAATCCTTATTCCAGCCCAGCAGCTTCTCCGTTTCAGCACCTTGGACAGCGAATGAGGTCCTGGTTACTGATCCAGCCACAGACTGCTAGAACTTGCCAAGTGTATGATTTGATAGGAAATTGATTGTCATATTTTTCCTTATTAGTAAATCGGTAAGTGTGACTTTTTATCACAGTAAAGCGTGTGTTGGTATATCAGTTACAGAGGCGTGTTACAATACGTTAGGTCTTGGTGTTTTGCGGGGCACTTGTTTGTCGACAGATTGTCATGGGCTCGCATAGATGTACTGATTTTTCTCTCTAGTTCATTGCAAGAGTAAAAACAACAATTGTGTGAAAAGATAGTGAAATGAAAGACAAAATCGCGAGCCTTCTGCTGAGTCCCAAATGGGAGCAGCGCAGAGAAGATGATTTCATAAAGAGGGACGGTGGCTCAGATTCTAACCAGCAGGTCGGGTTCAACCAAACTGCAGGTTTTCTGTCACTACCTGGCTTATGGCTTCACAAGTTCGCTAATTCTAGATGGACAACTGGGAAAATCCACACTCCTGTGCAGCAGTTGTTTGAAGAAACCGATCGGTAATTGTAATTGTTTCCTTCTATTTGCTCTTGGCAGTAGTCAGACCACAGCCGCTGGAAAGAGAGGCACAGAAAGATGAACTGGTAGGTTTCAGTACTGTTATTAAAGACAGATAGTCAATTCTCTCTATTTTGAGTCAGAACCGGAGAAAACTGATATTGATGATGTTGTCTGATATTTGCCCGTTTAGGTGACACGATGCATAATCGAAGCGCTTTCCAATGCCCTTTCTAAGCCTAACGCTCTTCCAGTGACTTCGGAGTGCAGAGAAATCCTGAAGGGTAACAGCATTTCTTTGCATGCTTAACAGCATCAGTAAACCTTCTGAACATAAGTATTCCACAGATCATTAATGCAAAGTCCAAACAAAACTACTGGAAAGTGCTGGACAAATGCTTGTGATCTGCGTGGGTTAGTTATTACCTGCACTCTGCGCTGACATTTTGAAACTAAAGCAGTGTTTGAAGGAGCTGAATATTTGCTTTTGGAAGTGTATTGGTTGGTGAACACACAGCAGTTAATGATTAGCTCAGTCTGAAGTGTCTTTGTCGGCTGAAAATAATGATCCGATGAGATTCATTTCCAATCAGGCGGGTTTGAAGACTGTCAAACATAATGTCATTGCTTTTTATTACTCCAATGTGTTCTTTTAATTTACTTTACAGTAGCGATCTCTCAATAAGTTCTTGGAGCCCGGGAGGTTTGCAGCTTTATTTTGGGAGGAATAGTTTAATCCAAGACACAAATGCATCTACTGAGGATTACTCGTGTGTTTGCATTTAGACAAATTTTAATAAATATCAACAAGATTTGCATTTGTTATAAAGTCCAAATTTCTGCCAATGTGAGTATTCCATTTTCATTTCCCAACGATGCAGCAAATCGAGGGACATTCGGGATTTCTACCTCCATAATTTATGACCACTTCAGTTCGAGGTTGGTCCGTGTGGAAGTGGGACATGAGTTGAGAATGGGTTGGGGAGGCATTCAATTTCCCCCCCGCGCTCGCCCCCGAAAATTGCAAAGCGTTGGGAATTGCAGGTTCGCTTGCAACGAAGAGCAAGCAACTTCAACAGTTCATTGTACTCTCTTCTGCCCTTTAATTTAAAGAGACACTCATCGGAAGTTCTTTTGGGCTTAGAATTTGGAGGATTAGGGGTTTCTAGTTATTTAACTGTGACCCTGTCACTGGAGAGTAAAATGTGAGAATCGGCAGCGGCTGAAATTCTAGTCATTGCTTTTGTGTCTCGGATCTACCAACGCCAAGCCCTGCTTCCTTAAAATGTTCACTGGGGGCTGGGATGCAGCGATTATCAGTGAATGTAAAGTACCTTTAATATTGCTGGCATTCTAGCCGTGTAAAAGAAAGACTTGCATTTAGATAGCGACTTTCACGCCCTCAGGACGCTCCAAAGCGTCTTACAGCCAATGATGTAGATCTTGAAGAGTAGTCACTGCTGTAATGTAGGAAGTACCGCGTCCAATTTACCATAACAAGCTCTGACAAACAGCAATGAGATAATGGTCAGTTGATCTGTTTCGCTGATGTTGGTTGAGGGATAAATATTAAGGAGGAAAAGATCTAGGGCGTCCCAGTAAATCTAATGAGTAGTAACATAAAATGAGTTTGACTTTTAAACAGTGAAGAACATAACTGAGAACTCTGTCCATCGTTAATGAGATGTGGTATTTCCTGATGTAAGGTGCTTAAATCTTTATTGCTATATCCCATTTCCAGGCGGGAAACATGCAATAGCAGGAAAGAAAAATGAGGGAGAAAGCAAACACTATGAAGAGGAGAAAGATGTTGAGGAATCTGAAAAGCCTCTCTCTGAGGATAAGGGAAGCCAGGAAGTCGTGGAGGGGCATAAGGGAAAGCATTACGAGGCAGACAAACGAAATGATGATGAAAGTGAGGAAAAACAGGATTACAAACGAAACCATGTTGAAGGAAAAAGTGAAGAGAATAACAGTGAAGAGGATAGAAGGAGTATAGAAGAAATCAAACCAGTAAAAACCACCCACCATGTCAAAGGCCACAGAGACCATGATTCTGACCTAGAGTATCTCAACTATGAAGAGAGAAGATATGCAGATAACAGAAGTGAGGAAGATGAAGAAGAAAAACACAGGAAACGAAGACATAGTGAGGAAGATAGTGGACAAGAGGAAAACAGCTCACAAAAAAGAGACAGTTCTGAGAATATAAGCAATGAATTCCATCATAAATGGCTTCATGGACATGACAAAAGAAGTGAAGAGTCAACTGAGGAAGATAAACCAATTGGTTTACATGGACACTCAGAGGAAAGAAGACATAGTTCTGAAGAAAGGTACAGTGACATAGAGGCAATTGGATCTGATGAAGATCTCAATAATCAAGATGAAAGAAATGGCTTTTATGAGCATAAGAAGTCTGACTCTGAAGAGTCAGAAGATAGTGAAGAAAGAGAGAAACGACGTAATCGTCTCAGACACTACCACAAAAGGCGCAGCTATGGTCATTCTGATGAGGATAGGAGGAGTCTGCACCAAGGTAAGAAGAACTCTGGTAAATCTGATGAATCTAGCAAAGAACTAGAACATATCAATAATATTCGTAACTACCTTAAGAGAAATAATATTCAGGAAGAATATGAAGGAAGTAGACACCATTATGAGGATAAAGTAAATGGACACGTGAAAAGTCAATCAGAGGAATCAGAGGAGGAAAAACGACACCATGACAAAAGGACCCATAGTGAAGAAAAAATCCATTACAGTGAAGATAAGAAACACCACAGCGAAGAGGAGGAAAAGAGACATCATATTGGGAACAAGAGACACCACAGTGAAGAGGAAGAAGCAGAGGAGGAAGAGGAAAAGAAGTATCACAATGAGAAAAAGAGGCATTATAGTGAAGAAGAAAAGAGACATAATCATAATGAGAAAAGCCACCAAAGAGAGGAAGATGCAGAAAAGATATATGGCAGCACTGAAGAAGATGATGAAGAAGAGAGAAATGCAAAACACTTTCCAAAAGTGCAACGGGTTTGGTGGCAGAAAAGGCACAGTGTGGAGGACAGAAACCCTGGTAGTGAAGAAGAAATAAAGCACAATGAGGAAAACCACTTCTATCCAGAATATGAAGAACATGATGGCAGCTGGGAGAAGAGACATCACAAGAAAAGACATGAAGAGGAAAGTCAGGGGCAGAACAAGGAAGTTAATGCCTTAAGACAAAACCTTGCCCATGATTTCCAAGAGAAAAGGATATATGATAGAATGGACAAGCTGGCGCAATATCTGAAATCCAAGAAAAAGTCATTGGAATTCCCGAAACTTTATGATTTTGAGGAAGAAAAGGAAAAGCAACGCCATGAAGATGGAAAAAGGAACATGAACCATAGAACATTGACTGAAGAAGAGGTGAGCCAATTGATTTTTTTTGATGAAAGGAAGTAAAAATCTTCACTAATTTACTTTATTTGGATGAACTAGTGAGTAAGGTGATAGGGAAAAAGTGAACATTTTCACTTTGCGACGTAGCTTTTTGATCAGTGATCTAAAATAATCTGATGGACATGAAAATGATATGAAAATTACCATAACAATTAATAAAATGTAGCCTTCCACAACTATTTTTAGCTATAAAATGAGAACAGAAAGTGCTGGGGCGGCACAGTGGTGCAGTGGTTAGCACCGCAGCCTCACAGCTCTAGCGACCCGGGTTCAATTCTGGGTACTGCCTGTGTGGAGTTTGCAAGTTCTCCCTGTGTCTGCGTGGGTTTTCTCCGGGTGCTCCGGTTTCCTCCCACAAGCCAAAAGATTTGCAGGTTGGTAGGTAAATTGGCCATTATAAATTGCCCCTAGTATAGGTAGATGGTAGGGAAATATAGGGACAGGTGGGGATGTGGTAGGAATATGGGATTAGTATAAATGGTTGGTTGATGGTCAGCACAGGCTCGGTGGGCCGAAGGGCCTGTTTCAGTGCTGTATCTCTAAACATAGCAGGTCTGGCATCATCTGTGGGGAGAGAAACAGAGATAACGGGCTGAATTTTATCAGCACGCCACTGTTGTTGTTTAATTGTTAAACTAACAACTCTATTGACTGTTAATTGAATAAAACAAATTAAATGATCTTGGTGACCAAGAATACGGGGGGGTAAAATTGATTAGTACTAGTCTGGTTCTGACAAAAGGTCACTGACCTGAAATGTTAACTCTGTTTCTCTCTCCACAGATGCTTCCAGACCTGCTGAGTATTTCCAGCACTTTCTGTTTTTTATTTTAAACTTTGGGCTGCTGCATCACCGGCAGAGGCTTTCAGGTAGGACCTGGAGGAGTGGGAGGTGATTAAGAAAGGGAGGAGGAAATGGGGAGAAGGGCGAAGGTGATCAGAAGGGGAGAGGGCAATCGGCAGGGCCGAGCCGGGCTGGCAATGCACTTTGCTGTGGAGCCAGGAGGAGCACTCTTGCTGGTTTCACATTCAGGCAATTATATCCAGCGGTCGTCCTTTAAAGACTGCTCATTAGGCCGAATATGGGCTTGGTTATCCTCAACGCCGCCAGCATTGGCTACGTTCAGGGCACCCAATTTTGGGAAGGAGTACTGAAACAGGTGTTAAGGCTGCATATTCAAACGGTATAACATCTGTTTCAGTCACAGGTCCTGGGACACCTACTCTTCACCAATATTGGCGGGGGGGTGGGGGGGGGGTGTGTGCAGTGTACTTCCAGTGCGGATTGTGCACACCCACCATATGGGACGTTTAGGCACCCATTTTATGGCTCTAAAATAATCAATAAATTTGTAGGCCATTGTCTTATAAGGTGTTGTGCACCAGCACAACAGCCAGCAAAGCAGGTTGGCCGGTGAGGAAATATGATAATTGGAATCAAATCTTTATTCAAACAATAAAGGTGAGTTCTTCTTCTTCCTTGGTTATGTGCTTTAAACCATGGTTAACATTTCCACAGTAGCTCCTCAGAGGGAGGACCCTTCTGTTTAAAACCAGAAGCAAAGTTGAATACAGCTCAAACTGCATGTTTTCTAAGCAGTTATGTCTGGATAGCAATGCGTGCAGTGTGGGGCTGGTTTCAGGTTCCTTCCTTGTGAGATATTTGAGGTAAATTTTAGTAGTAACGATTTAATAAACAGACTGTAATCCTGATTACTTAAAACAGAATTTCAACCTGCTAGATTGCAGCATAATAAAACAGAGGCAACCAGCAGACAAATGCATCTATAAACAAGAACATAGACATAGGATCCCAACAGTGACAGAGTGATCAGATACTCCTGTTTCTATTGAAGCAGTGATGGACAATCATCAAATTGCACACGTTTGAAACTACATTCTTTTTCATATTTGTACAGAGCTCAGCAGGAACCATAATTTCTTTAGTGGAAACCATAGCTGGGGAGAATCCACTCTTATATACTCAGACACTTTCCAGGGCAAAGCAGTCAGATATATCCGCGACCCATCCACTGGCTTAAACACCCAGTCCATCCACTATCAGCTGCAATATGTACTTTTTACAGGATGCACTACAACAGCTTGCCAAGGCTTCATTGTGGTACCTCCCAAACTTCTAACCCTAACCATCTAGGACCAGGGCTACAGGTGCTGGGGAACACCAACACCTGCAAGTTCCCCTCAAATTCACACACCATGCTGATTTGGACACACATTGCCACTGGATCAAAAGCTGGGAGCTCCCTACCAAACAGCACTGTGGTAGCATGTGCACCTGCAGCAGTTGAAGAAGAAGGCAGCCCAGCACAACCTTCTCAAGGACAACCAGGGATAGGTAATAAACACGCCCACGCCAGTGGCACCCATCACCTGAGAATGTTTTTTAAAATTAAAATGCTAGATCTAGCAGGGATCCTTTGAATCTAGCAATGAGTAGTTTCCTCATGCTGCTAGGTAAAAACATGAATTGTTTGCCAGTGGAAATGATGTAGATTTGGTAAAGAGAGAATAGCTAGGATGGTTAAATGTACTAATTATTCCTCAAGTGAAAGACTTGAGCAGCTCAGGAGAGAAATGCAAGCAAATGAATATATGGAGCTTTTGCAGAATTAGGTTGAAAACAATTTCTTCTGCAGTGTTCTGTTTGGATCAGACAATACTAGTAACATCTACAGCAGCATTAATTCTGAGAAAAAGGTAAGGCAAAGTTTTGTGAAAAGGTATGGACTAAGTGGCAGACAAGAGTCAGAGCTTGTCAGAGAGTGAGAAGCCCAGAGAACAAACAGCTTGGCAGCCAGCTGCTGTAGAACTAACATTTGGGACCACAAATTGCTGTGGCAGGCCAACAACCAGCACCTGCCATTAGTTGGACATGTCCTTGCCCGTTTAATCTCCATGATATTTTGTGCTGCATGTTGCTGCAAGTGTGAGATAGGAACAGCACGGTGCCCTCCACAGGGCTTCTGGAACCTGAGTGAACAGGACAATGAATTGTGCATCTCCACAACCAATCAGATTCAATGCAAGGTCTGACCAAGTTAGAATGGGCAAATTCAATGTCACATCCAGTGCAGAAAGAAAAGTAGGGAAAGAAAGATTGGATTGCGAGGAACAGAATAAAGAGATTAGAAAGAAACAGATTTAATTTTAATTTCGAAAAACTCCAACAACAAATAGAACCTGAATGAGACTCCATAGTTATAGTAATTAATTTTCTGTGCTAGAGAGGTTGACTGGGAGTAATTAACACTTACTACATCATTAAAGGGGTACTTAGACATGAAATGATTTGCCCTAACTTTCTGTGGCAAGTTTAGTTTGTATCTACAGTGTAAGTCTTTTTTCATTCATTCTTGCAATTTGAGCATTGCTGGCAAGGCCAGCATTTATTGGCCATCCCTAATTTCCCTTGAGCAGGTGGGGAGCCACCTACAACTGAGTGGCTTGCTAGGCCATTTCAGAAGGCAGTTAAGAGCCAACCCTATTGCTGTGGGTCTGGAGTCACATATAGGCCAGATTGGGTAAGGACAACAGATTTCCTTCCCTGAAGGACATTAGTTTTTACGACATTCTGGTAGTATTGTGATCATTGTTAATAAGATTTTTTTAGCAAATGTTGTCCAATTGCAGAAGCACATCTAATGTTGGACACTGTGTTTTGAATTTTGCAAGCACGGGCTGGTTGGGTACCTTGCCCATTGTGAACAGCGGAAGGGACACGTGGTTTGATACGATCCGCCAGTCTTTGAGACGTACGGCCTATATACCTAGCATCACACTGGCACTGAAATTCATATATCACATTAGTTAATTGTGTGATAGGCAGAACATCTTTTTGGCTTGACGCCAGCATCCTGTTAGTGGTGAACAACCCACGTATTGTCTTCCAGGGTAATCTGAGGTCGACTGGGCAATTTTCAGTCATCATAAACTGGTGCATTCTCCATGGCAACGTCTCTGCCAATCAGAGTCCACTCAACACTAATCAGCACTCTCTTGTCATACAATATACATTTGTTGCTTTTCCTTACATTGGTATTCTTGCGAATTGTCCTGATGAGTGCAAGACGAAAAGCTTCGACAAAATGTCTCTATTTTCAGCAATACTCAAGTTCTATACTACCAAATGACTATTTAAATTTAAACTCCACCAGCTGTTGTAGTGGGATTTGAACTCATGTCTCCAGACTATTCATCCAGGTCTCTGGATTACTAGTCCAGTAACATTATCCCCCTTTACGTCACTCATTGCATTTGAACCTGAAAGCCAGGCAGCGAGATGTGTTTTTGCAAAGCTAACAGTGGAGTGGGGCCTCTGGAACAGCAACTTCTTGATTTCCATGTTTATTTGTCCTTTTGCCTGAAGTTGCTGTGGCATTTGTGCATAGGTAACTGCAAAGGCTATTGGTCTCACTGGTAACATTGACAGCAATTTTTGGGCCATGATTTTGTAGTTTTGTTGGGCTGATTGTGAAAGGTAAAGTGTGGATCATAGTAGCTGCCTCATGGAGACATTCTGTTTCATTACCAATTGGAAATACTTGAAACAGAGAGTGATTAGTAAAAGTAGAAACACAATCAGAAAGCTGAAACATAAGCTTACATGTAACTAATCATACATCTTGGATATAACCCCAAAATACTTAGATATGTTTAGTTGCACCATGTGATTACCTTTCTTGAACTCACCACTTGTCCGATAGAGGTGGTCAGATGCCTGAAGCATTTTCACGGTCAGGTCTCATTTGCATTTCATTGGTGAGCTTTGTGTACTTTTTGAGCAGCTCATCATTCAGCGTGGGTGCAGGAAATCTGGAGGGCTCACTGTGGAATGTAGCAAGTCAAGGTAAATGAAAAAAGGAGGGGAACCAATCCCCTGTGAGGACTATGGAGGGTTGGGCATTAGGGTTGATTTTTGGAGCCAGGAAATGCTCCCCAAGAATAACTTACAAAGCTTTTCTTAAACTTTTTTGGAATTGCATTCAATGGTCTCTTTAAGGACCACTGGTTAAGCCACTCTGGGCTAACTATTAATGGGCAGAGTGTGCATGGGGTGTTGGGACTTCAAAGTTTCATGGGGTGCTATTGCTATCAGAGGACCTCTATTTGCATGAACCTAACATGGTTCCTGTCCACTTCCGGTGGGTGCCTGGGCCGTCCTTTTCATGGTTGCTTCAAAATGACAGTGATCCAGACATTAACAGAAGTGTGGCTGTGCCAGCATTTTAATCTCAATGACAACTTGCATTTATATAGCACCCTTAACATAATAAGGTGTGTCACAGGAGCATTATCAAACAAAATTTGACACTGAGTCACATAGGGAGCTATTAGCTCAGATAGCCAAAGGCTTTGTCAAAGAGGTAGGTTTTAAGGAGCATCTTAAAGGAGGAAAGAGAGGTAGAGGAATTTGGTGATGGAAATCCAGAGCTTGGGGCCTGGGCAGCTGAAAGTTTGCTGGTGGAGCGAGGAAAATCGGGGATATACAAAAGGCCAGAATTGTAGGAACGTGGAGATGTCAGAGGGTTGTAGGGCTGGAGTAGGTTACAGAGAAAGGGAGAGCAAACTGCTGCTCCATTCCCAACTAAAGTAGGTTGAGGACGAAAATTAGCCCCCCTCCCACCCCCCCATTTGTGCAATTCCATGGGACAGCAAATAAAATAAAACATAATATATAACAAAATACTACCTTTTGCTGATTTCCACAGAATAATGGGCAGGGAATGTGATCCCCAATTCGATGGTAAAAATCCCTGAATACCAAGTAATAAAAGTGGATTTTGACATATTTGGTCACTGTAATTCAGTGGCTCTGCTGTTGTTCCCTAGATTGAAAAAATATTCGTATCGTTATAAAACAGAGAACCCTCTGACTCACCCTACTCATCATCATAGAGATCTGCTAGTATATTAAATAAATGAAATCATCCTTCATAACACTGAAGAAGGATGAACTGCTCATTAAGATAGGAAAATTGAGGTTGCAATTTTGCAAATGTGCTCAACTGCTCTGCAATTTATGGAGTAAAGTACATTTTATGGCAATTGTTACATTATTTGGGAATTCATTATTATCATCCAGCGTGAATGCTGGTAACGTATGTATAACCATGGCAGATTAGAGACCAGAGAAAATTATGGGGCGGGGAGTGGGTTGTGAAGATAAAATATATAAAATTTTAGCAAAGGTTAGCCGAGACTACGTGGCATCAATTGATAGGGATTGGCGTACATAAGCGCAAATGGTGTTATCTATATTTTTAATTTACATAGATGAAATTATCCTCTTGAGATTTGTAGGAAAAACTGCTGAACAGAGGGAAGGGCATTGAATGTAGGTTTAATTGGCATTAGCTCATATTGTCTTGTTGCAAAGCTTTGATTATTATACACTTTGGGGAATGGACTGTTTTTCATCCCTTAATGGCTGTAAACAATGAAGAGATTAAAACTGCACATGAGATATAAATGATGATAGTAAATGCAATGCTCATGAATGCAGGTTTTTGATGTCTACGAGATAGCGACAAGTTAGAAGACTTCAGAAACTCATTGCACACCTCCACCTAATGGCCAAAACCTGCAACTATATTGTGAAAGGCGATGCAGCAAAATTGAATAAGAAACATTGACGTAGCATTTTACAATGGTAAATGTTGACAGAAAGGATTAATTTTAAAAAAAATTAGAACAACTGGAAGTACAACTTGTGGACATGAAGTGTATGTCACCTGCATACACTTTTTCAATAAGATATAGGTATTAAAGAGAGAGGCCATTGAAGATTGGGAAATGTACAGTGATTTAAAACACTGTTATTTTACTTCCATTGGGCCCAGTGTTTGAATGTAGCTCCAACACATGGGCTGAAAGTGTCCTTTCATTGCAGGTTGGAAGGGAACTTAAAAAAACACAATCCCAACTCAGTTCCTACTGCTGACAGTTCTCCAGCACAAAACTGCATGCAATTCACTCTTGACTGGCTTTCGCCCTCAGCAGGGATGGCTGGTACCAAACATGGAAGCATTTTACTGGTGTTTTCTAATCCTGAAGCTAAAGGCACGTTGTGGGGAGTGGATAGGAGGAACTTTTGTCTGTATCTGTCTTGCATATTCTAGAGCTGGGAAATTCGATGCTGAAAATGACATCCATCATCAACGTGTGAATAAATAGTCACCCTTTCTTGCACTTCCCCAAAATTGAAAAAGATGAAAAGGATTTTCTGAAGGACAATCTGCACTGGATGGGGCAGCAGGTGAAGTAAGAGGTTACTTTGCTGACTTAAAACAGACGAACAGATACTGGTTTTCAAAGTGACACAAGGACAAAGCATTTTGCCTCCAACAGTTATTTTTGAAGTTTGGGGTCGAGAACCAGAGGACACTGATTTAATCTGATTGGCTAAAGAACCAACGGCGACATGAGGAAAGATTTTTTATGCAATGAATGGTTAGGATCTGGAATGCATGGCCGGAGAGTGTGGTGGAGGCAGATTCAATCATGACTTTCAAAAGGGAATTGGATAAGCACCTGAAGCGAAAAGAAAGTTGCAGGGTTACGGGAAAAGGGCAGGGGAGTAGGACTGCAGACAGCTGGCATGGATACGACGGGCCGAATGGCCTCCTTCTGTGCTGTAACCAATCTATGATTTTATTATGGAACACAGAATAGAAGATAGCGCCATCATCTAACTAGGATCCATTTTTGCCTAATACCCGGGACATCGTAGTATTCCAGTACATAAATTAAAACTAAAAGACTAGACACAGGTGCTGAGCAATTCAGGGCAATAACTTCATGAAATTGACCATTTCTGAGGGCGGAGAAGAGAAGTGAACGCTGAACTGCATCAGGACCTCAGTCAAGTGCAGGCCAGAGGTACCACAATGTGCCACTCAGACTGCACCTGGAACAATGTTCAGCAATGATCACTGAGCCACAAGCGAATCAAATAGGCCCTGGAAACAGAACAGAGGGGCTGAACTGAGGTAGCAATGGACTCTCCAGCCTTCAAAGGAGGGGAATGAGAAGGGGGCCCTCGTGGAAGAGGAGATGATATTAGATGGAACAGGAAAGATAAAATCTGTACCATTTTTCAGGGCTAATCTGCGACTGTAGAATTTGGAGACAAGGACTGATGTTGGTTAGGTCCCAGCTGGAGTATTGTGTCCAATTCTGGGCACCTCAAGGATGTCAAGGCATTGGAGAGGATGCAGAGGAGATTTACTAGAATGATACGAGTGATGAGGGACTTCAGTTACATTGATGGAGTAGAGAAACTAGGGGTGTTCTCCTTCAATGGGAGAAGGTTAAAAGGAGATTTGATGAAGGGGTTCAAAATCATGAAGGGTTCTGATAGATTAAATAAGGAGAAACTGTTTTCAGTGACAGGATGGCGGATACCCACAGGCCACAGATTTAAGGTAATTGGCAAAAGAACCAGAGGGGGAGATGGGGAGGATATTTTTACCCACCAAGTTATGATCTGGAATGTGCTGCCTGAAAGGATGGTGGAAGCAGATTCAATAATAAATTTCATAAGGAAATTGGATATATAATTAAAAAAGAAATATTCGCAGGGCTATAGGAAAAGAGCAGGTGGAGTGGGATCTTACAAAGAGCCAGCACAGGCACAATGGGCTGAATGGCCTCCCTCTGTGCTGTATGATTCTAAAGAGTAATGATTTAAATCTACTAAATATTTGTTTCAATTTTCAATTAACTATTACATGTAAGAAACAAAGAAGCAAAATAACGTTGAGTGATAATGACATAGCCCAATTACTTTAAGCAACAGAAATATTAATTTAATGAAGTAAAGTCATTTCAGTTTCTCTAGTCATTCTCACAAAGGTTTTTAAAGACAGTTACACCTGTATTTACTGGCAGTGGGGCTATTCAAATGCAACATGCTGTTAGCGATCATTTACTTTTCATTTCTGAGTAGTTATGTGTTGTTACACTTCTGAACTAGTTTTTATTTCCTTAGTTCATTTTGCATGATTTCTTATACACAATTCTTTCTCTTCTGAATGCCTGGAATAATAACTAGAAAAATAGATGATTGCTACATTGAAGGTCAGGCAGTAGAAAAACAACCACTGACAGTGGACATGCTTTCAGATTAATCAGCGTAAGAATTCTTACATAACTTCCAGTGAATAAAATATTCAGTTATGAAACATGACAAATGCAACATAGTCAGTAAGCTATATATATTTTACTCGTCATTATTCTGTGTGGTAAAATAAAACTTGGATTAAGTGATTGATTTGTATAAGTGGTCTAAGAGATTTCCTGGGGCATTTACCTTTCACCATGCTGAATTCACAACAGGAGAAGTGTACAATATTCTTTCTAGGTTTTGCAGACAGTTGTGCATTGTGTGGAAAACAATGGCTCAGCATGTACCTGAATTGGACATGTAAGTAACTCCTCAATCACAAATGAAATCTTAACTGGAAAGGTTAGCATATAACCATAATAGACACGCACCCTTCCTATCAAACCTCATTAATCATTCCTTTGTAAAGCCCACAAGACTTGTTGCCTACAGTGTATTGTTATTGCTGGTAGCCTGCTTGCAACAAATAAACAATTGAGCTACACAAGCTGTATCTTAAGGAATCTCAGAATATAAAATAACGCTGTTGGAAGAATATTATAACACAAAAGCAAAATACCATGGATGCTGGAATTCTGAAATAAAACAGAAAATGACGGAAATGCTTAGTAGATCTGGCAGCATCCATTGGAAGAATATCATACTGTCTGTACTACAGTTGGTAAAGTTTCTGTTAGAATATATTTGAATAGAGTCAGGATAAAACTGCCATACCAATAATGAATTGCTTTCCATTATTCCCAAAGGAGAAGGAGCTGGAGAATCTGGCAGTTATGGACTTGGAATTGGAAAAAATGGCAGAGAAGATGCACGGGAGTCAAAGAGGTTAATACAATGTTGTCAGTAAAGTCTATTTGATTATCAAGGCACCTAATGCTATACCGAACTTATTTTTGAAGAAATAGAAAGCCACATATATATCATTATCTAATACCCTAAAAAAAAGCAGTGAAGAGGCTGCTTTCACAGTATCAAATGTCTTTTGTTGTCCACTTGGTGCTGTGTTTTAGTCTGCTGGAAATGTTTCTATTGTGTACTTCTATATTGCTAAACATTATACAGATTTAAAAGCATGCAAAATTAAATTATAACAGTTTGGATCTAGACTCATGAAAAATGTCAGATCACATCATCTTCATACACTCATTTCATATTGTATTGTGCTGCAGTCCAGCCTGTAATTTGCTATAAATAAAAATCCAGGTGTATTGAGACCAAACCTTTGTGTTGCATCTACTTTTAACTCGCTATATAAAAAGGTAATATTGAGAACTAAAGTGGCAAAATACAGTTGAATTCAATAACATAATTATTTAACCCTCAAGGCTTGAACAACATTTCTATATCAAATTTAAAGTTATACTGCAATATGGTTTTGATAAATAATATCACACACATTCTATTATACAATGACTTCTTAGCAAAATCAAATTATTCCAACACTTGCAGCACACATATACAGGGAAAACTGAGATAGACATTTCATCCCATTCATGACAATGAATTTAAAGAAAGAAAAAGACTTCCATTTATATAGCGCCTTTCATGACCTCATGATACCTGCAGTGCTTTACAACCGATGAAGTACTTCTGAAGTGTCATCACTGTTGTAATGTAGGAAACGTGGCAATTTGTGCACAGCATGGCCCCCCAACAGCGATGTGATAAGGACCAGATAATTAATTTTACTGATGTTGATTGAGTTTAAATATTGGTTGAGACCCCAAAGAGAACTCCCTCATGGGATCTTTTAAATCTACATGAGGGGGAAGACAGGGCCTCGATTTAATATCTCACTTGACAGACGGATGTCTTTCGTTTAGTTATCAAGTATTTACTCTATTACAGAATTAAGAATCACAAAAAGTTAATATGCAGGTACATCCAGTGATTAGGAAGGCAAATGGAATGTTGTCATTTATTGCAAGGGGGAATAGAATGTAAAAGTAGTGAAATTTTGCTGCAGCTGTACAGGGCCTAATTGAGACCACTTCTGGAGTACTGTGCACAGTTTTGGTCTCCTTACTTAATAAAGGATAAAATTGAATTAGTAGTAGTTCAGAGAAGGTTCACTCGACTGATCTTATGAGGAAAGTTTGAACAAGTTGGGCTTCTACCCATTGGAGTTTAGAAGAATGAGAGGTGATCTTATGAAACATATACGATCCCGAGGGGACTTGACAGGGTGGATGCTGGAAGGATGTTTCCGCTTATGGGTGAGACTAGAACTAGGAAACACAGTTTAAAAATAAGGAGTCTCCCATTTAAGATAGAGATGAGGAGAAATTTCTTCTATCAGAGGGTTGTTAGTCTGTGGAATTCTCTTCCCCAGAGAGCAGTGGAGGCTGGGTCATTGAATACATTCAAGGCTGAGTTAGATATATTCTTGACAGACAAGGGAATAAAGTGTTATTGGTGGGGGAGGGGGCAGGCAGGAAAGTGAAGTTGAGGCCACATTCAGATCAGCCATAACCTTATCAAATAGCAGAGCAGGCTCATGGGGCCAAATGGCCTACTCCTGCTCCTAACTTGTATGTTTGTACATGTGTTCGTATAAGGCACTTTATTGCAACACAGAGCTCCTTCCCAGGTCCTGTGTGAAAGGAGAGCATGTGGACAACTGGCCAGATGGATCAGAATTGGGTGTGGATAGCCATCACCAATTTTTTTGTGTTTCATTTTCTTGCTCTTCTATTATTACTAAACTGATGTGTTTGCATCTATTTTCATGCACACAGTTATTAAGGCCCCATATTTAATACAAAGATATCTAAATGAACACCACTCAATTCCACAGGCTTGTGCCAAATTTCCTCCTTTTTTTTATTAGTCTGTCAATTTTGAATGGGCAAAAGAACCCTTGGGTGTTTTTTTTTTTAAGTAATGTTTACAGTACCTTTATAGTGCACTGTTTAGTTCCCACATTTCTGAAATTACGAAAATATTAATTATTGGGAGGAAATTTTGATAGCCGTTTGCTTTTCCTCAAAGCAAGAGTAGTTCAAAATTACTTCCAATTTCAGGGTAGAGATGTTACAACGATGAAAGCAGGAACATCAGCAGACCCAGACTATTTGACAGCCCTTTGACACATTTACTCGCATTGGGCAGTGCTGCCTCAGCATGCTCCAGATCAACAGGACCGAGCTTTGTCATCTGCAGCAAGGATCTTTGCAACATAGAGATGGCACTCTCAGCAAGTACACTACTGCCCTCAATAGTTAAGCTTATGGGCTAGTCATAGTGCTGACCATAAAGGCATGAAAAAGGTGATATGCTTTGGTCAGCATAGCCAACACTCAGCTCCTTTTCCACTCATAACTTTGGGAAATGCGACAACATTGTGGGAGTCACTGCTTATTATTACATATCCAAATTAAAAGTCTTGGAAAATGTGAGTGCGGCATGACTTTTATCATATACTACATCATGCCTGTTAATCCTACTGAGGTACGAGATGCAATGTAAAAACTGTAAAGTGGCAAACAGTAAGTGGAACACTATGTGGTATGTGATATCTACCTAATACATGGTGTGGTTGTTAGCTTTATATTGTTACATTTATATGGGAGTCATATCCCACATGCGTTTCCAGCTACTCAGCACTCTCACCACAGATGCTGCCTGACCTAACATTTTAGGATCGACCTGAAATGTTAACTCTGCTTTTTCTTTCCACAGATGCTGCCTGATCTCTAAATCATTTCCTGCATTTTCTGTTTTTGTTCCCAATTTCCAGTATCTGCAGTATTTTGTACGATCCTTAGATTGGCTGCCACACACGGTCTAACGTCATTCACTAGGGCCATGTCCTTGTGTGCCAATCAGCTCAAGATTGTTCACACAAGCACATTGACATCCCCAGTCAGAAGTATGGGATCATGGGCTGCGCCACTCTGCCACTTCCCCAGACTCCACTTTGTGCCTTGACATTGGATCCACTTTTTATTTATCACAACATATCTGTAAAGGATTTTTAGTATTTCTAAAGACTGGAGTCACATCACTTGTAGTTGCAGCATTAGCCTTTTTAAGGGCTGCGTGCTCCCAATCCACATGCCTCTGTGCACAAGGCTTAAGATGCACAGAATGCTGATTAAGAGTATTTAAACAACATGGCCCTGCAACATTAGAAGAGGTCAGCAGCCACTCCAGTACTGCCAGTGCACACAACTGAACAGGTTGTTCCCCTTCCTCCTCGTGTCACTTCCCCACCAGCCCCTCTCCAAATTGGGGATTCGACTGTTAGACAGTGAAGTGTAAATTTTCTAAAATGTTGTACTTCACGTCAGATGTCAATTACAATGGTGCAAATTCACATTGCATGCCCATTCTTTACTATTACTAAGTGATCAACTAAACAGTAATACTGACAAACATAACGTAAGCCTACAATGAAGGGAATAATTAGTATAGAGAGAGCTGGAAAACAATCTGCAAGTGATAGTAGATTCATAAGTTTCAATGTCACATGAACAGGGATATTAAAAAATATTTTAAAGTCACAAATGCAACCATAATGCGGAGATACCATAGAAAGAACTGCGCGGCCTACAAAAGGTAAGAGAGTCTGTAGAATGCACTAGTTGGGCCACAGAATATTAAAAACAATTTTGGTCACCACAATTCAAAAAGGAACAAAACATGTATTGATTAGGGTGCAGAGAAAAGCAATAAAAATGATCCCAATATAATGGGAGTGAAATGTGATGAAAGATCGGAGAAATGCTGTATATTCTAGAGAGATGGTTGGGGTGGTGGGGGGCAGGAAGAACTCAAGTTGTAAAATATTTCAAGATCAGGTGAACTTAGTATTACCTCAAGTCAGAGCAGTAGGAACAGACAGTCATTAAACATTCGGAATAATCTACCTGATAAGGTAGTAGAGTCAAAAACATTAGGAATATTCAAAATGTGGTTGCATGTTTGATTGGGTGAGTTGGATTACTGGAGGAGCAAGCTTCAATAGGATTGTCTGTCTTTTCATCATTTTACGTTATGAAAAGCAAAAAAAAAAAAAATCACAAACGTTCTGGACTCATTTCTCCACAGCAAATTTTAGAAAGCGAATGCAGTTTAAAAATATTCAATTCAGAATATGCAGCAGCTCCATTACAGTTTGAGAACCTGCTCTTCACAGGTCAAACAAGTCTTTGTGATCAAAGCAAGGCTTTAATGCAAAAAAACTTTTATAATACAGTTCACTTTTTAACACTTGGCAGACATTGAATGTACAATTCAAAAGTTTCAAAAATACTAAAGAAGCAAATAGCTTTGTAATCAGTGGCAGGAGCAAGTTTCTGAATCCTGGAGAAATCTTTCATACATGCAGTTCATAAAAATAAGACATTTGAGAAAATTGTGTACGTGTGTTGGATCAATTAACTATTTTAAAAAAGGAAGTCACAAGTTTAAAATCAGTTTGACTAAATGGATTTATTTCAGATAACATTTGATAGTTGATTCCAATATGGCTAAACTGGTAATGGAAACACAATTATACAAATTATAAATAAGATCAATTTTGAAAATAGCTAAAACCATTAAGAAAAATACTTCAGTGTATGAAGTTAGTTTCAATAACTTGATATAACCAATGAAATTATGTAAAAAAAAGCAGTATATTTTAGTTGGCCACATAAATCCTGACTAATTAGGACCTTCATATTGGAGAGTTAGAGTCCCTTGAACAGGCTGAGACTGCCTGGAACAAATTCAAGCAAACTTCTAGAGTTCTGAAACCCAACTCTTCTTGCGTTAAATTGCAACATAAGTAAATGTTCCAAAAATACTTAATTCCATTCTCTTTATTCTCCCCAGCCCTCTGCAAAAAGTAAAGAAACATTTTACACCGTTGCATAGAAATACTTCTCTCATTGAGAGCACCTTCCTTCAACTACCACCCACATGCAAAAACACTTTGCTAATGCTCCACATCACAGCAGAAAATTCCAAATGGCACACTTTTCATATTATATCAAAATATATGTATAGCAGTTTGTAAAAACTTTCAGCTCAAGTTTTACAATGGGCTCCAATATCGAGCAGTTTCAGCATTAGCAACAATACTTGGAGGAAAGCTAACTTATTGATTCTTCCAACTTCTGTCTTTTGGCTGCAGGTTCTTCAGATTTCTGTGGTTTAGGATTATTGGCAACAGATTTATGTCTGTCCAGAGCAACAGTAATACCGGTCAGGATGTAGCCACCACCTCCACTCATTGTCAGCTTCGGATGAGTCCGGTTTGGCAATACCTGAAAAATTTGGACAAATTAAAGTTTGAACATTGCTGGAAATTACTTAGTGCTAGAAATTCATTGTGCATTTTCTTTAAAAGGAGATTTATTTTCAGATAATTATTCAAAGCATTGTAATGGTGTTTTCTTGCTCTGTTTGAAAACAATGTTTTTTTTTGAGAAAGGACTGGGATTAGTTCTACCTAAATTTAATAGATCATTGAGTATGTAAAGTTTGCTGAAGTCCTGTACTATGGACCCTTCAACTGTTTTTTCCTCATTTTAAAACAAGTCAAATTCCTGTTAAAATTACTGTAAAGTAAGCCTCATATAGCAAAATTATCTTTACAGTCTAATTTGGCTGAGATACAAACCAGGTCTGAAGGACTGCAAATCTAATACAGCAACATTGATACAGCACACGCAATAGGTATAATAAAAAAAGGTTGGAGAGTCATATTACGTAGTCAAGAAGAAAATTAAACGAGATACCAAAACAAAAAAGGTAGAAAATCTGCTGATTTGCCTAGACAAAAAATATTTGGACAAACTGAAGAATCTTGTACAAATTAACATGTTTGGGTCTGGCACATGCAGTTTAAAAACCACATGCATTAAAATGTCTACTTTATTAGCAACGTGCTAGCTTCGCAGGTTACATGCGCGAACTTGGCTCAGTGGTAGCACCCTTGCCTCACAGTCATAAAGTCGCGGGTTCAAGCCCCATTTCACGACTGAGCATATGATCTAGGCTGATACTTCACAGTGTATTACTGATAGAATTGCATTGCCAAAGGTGCCATTGTTTAAATGCTCAGGCATTAACTAAAAGATCACAATTCAAAGAATGGTGTTTTAGCTGACATTTACTCCCCAAACACCAACAAAACGGATTGTCCGGTCATTTATCGGACTGCTGCTCAGGGGTTATACATCCCTGGCCCAACTTGTGCCATCAGAATGTACGGGGCAGCCATTCACTGCAAATAAACAAGGACATTCAAATCTGTCATACAGATGGATGAAGAAGTGAGGATCTTAGGAGGAGATCAAACATATCACAGGGATCACTTTCATGTAACTCATACAGTAGAACTGGCAATGGTTGGTTGTCAGCTGAGGAATGGCGAAGGTCATGGGGAGAACATAGTAGATATTTAGGAAGGGAAGGAGAGAACAACAGCCCTGTTTCAGCACAGCTCGTTTAATAGCATACTCATCTCAGAGTTTGAAGGTTCAAATTCACACCAAGACTTTGGTTGACATTTCAGTGTATACGGGGGACTGCTGCATTGTCAGACAATATGCCCAAAACTAGATTAACTGATCATTTATGCCATCTTCATTTGTGGGTCCCTGTAGTGTTAAAAATGGCTGCGGAATGCACCTACATCATAGTAATTTTTTTAGGTGAAGCATGTTGGAATGTTTTTGAGGGGCATGATAAGGCGCTTTAGATTTGTGAGCTCTCTCTCAACATTATAATTATTTTGAACTTCAGTAAGACCTATGATAAAACTGAAGTACAAAAACATTTGAAATAAATTCATGAAACATTTATGATAAAGTAAATGACTTGTGAATTTTTTTTAAAGTGTTAAGAGGCAGCATGTACAGCCACATTCTCCCTAATATATACTCAGTATGACCAAAACAGAAGGATTCAATATACAATGTTGCAATTACCTTTCAAAACATTAGGAATTCAAAACTTGGAGGCACTGAAAATCTGTTTCTGAAATTCTACTGTAGGAGGCACCAACAGAGTTTAGTTGAAGTTTACCTGATAGCCTCTCAGCCACGTTTCAGATAGCCGCAGGTTAACAACTCCACCCCTTTCTCGTAGATTTGAATAGCACACAAGCAAAGGCTAGATGGGGGAAGAAAAGAGACAATGAACTGAACTGTGCCCCCAAATGTTCAATCAAACCAACAATCTGCCAAATAGCCAGTTTTACCTCTTTGTATTGGCAGTAGATGACAAACGGTCTAGATGGTGCCACAAACTCCAGAAGACAAAGTAGTAAGGGGCTAGGATAAAGGCGACTTGCTATAATTAACCTACAATAAAGAAAAACAGCTTTTCACCAGAATGTAATAAAACATGAATTTTCACTTAATTGAGGTAATCCAGCACTAGTATTATCCATTATTTACAATGAAATGGCTTGACAGGACTATGGTGGAGAGGTGGAGAAGTTTAGAGAAGGAATTCCAGAGCTTTGGACCTAGACAGCTGATGGCACGGTAAAGGAAGTGGGAGATGGCCAAGAGAGCAGAGTTGGAGGAATGCAGATTTCTTGCAGAGTTATTGGAAGTGAATCAGGAGGGAGGAGGTCATTGAGGGATTTGAGCACGAGGATGTGAATTTTAAAATGGAGGTCCTCAGGGACCCGGAGCTAATGTAGGTCAACAAAAGCACAGGGGTGATGGATGAATGGGACTTGGTAGGATAAGGGCAGAGTTTTGGATGAGCTTAAGTTTATGGAGGGTGGAAAATGGGAAGCTGACCAGGAGAGTGTTGTAAAAGTCAAGTCTGGAGGTAACAAAGACATAGATGAGACATTCCTAAAAAGGAAACATAAACATTGAGAAGTCAGCATCAACGATAGGCAATATGATGTTGAATACATAGAACTGTTCATGTGACATTAATATGATCACAGAGAATTAAATCTTCTTGCAAACATCAGCAAATGTACTTTAACTGATGCCTCTATAAAATGAGTGATCAGCAAAATTATTGTGTTTTACCTACATTAAATAATTTAGGAGATATGGTAAATGGGGAAATGCAGCATATGTGGTGTACATGGGCAGCTATTGGAGATTATTATGGGATATGAGAAGATTAGAGGAATTAAATTGAAAACTGGTTAGAAGGGAGGAAACAGGGAAATAGAGTAGGAGTCAAGGACAATTTCTCAAGAGTGGTTGTAAGTGAGTCATGAGGCTTCAGTTTGATGTGCACATCACTGATTTGGATATGGAGCGAGAAGGAATAGTGTCCAAATTTGTAGCAGATACTAAAATAGCAGGTAGGCATAGTAAATAATTGAGGACCATAGGAAGTTTCAAGGGGAAGTTGGTGAAATGGTAAAAAGTGGAAATAATTGAAAGTCAGAAACAGTCAGCATGAAGTGCTACATTTTAGTTTTAAAAATCTATGTTTTGAATGGGGGAATGCCAGCTGCTGCAGATAAGTGAAAGGATTTGGGAGCTCGGGTTCACAAAACATTAAAAGCAGAGTATAAAAGAACTAACTGAATATACGAAACTAGGTTGCTGTCCGATATGAGAAAATATAAATATGAAGACAGACTTGAAAAAGTGGAGTTATTTTTTGGAAAGAGGTGATCTGATTATGAAGGGATGGTACATAGTAGATAGAGACAGTCCATCTCAGTGGTTGAGAGGACATAGATACAAAGTTAAATGCATGAGATTTAGGGCAGAGAGCTGGGAAATATTCTTTCTTTAAAGACAGGGTTTTGAGGCTGTGGAATGCACTAACAGTAGTAATTAAAGCAGAAACCATATCAAAGTTTAAGAATAGGTGATATAAGTAGTGGAAGGAAATGGAGATAAAGGGATGTGGGGACAGGACAGGCACATGGGATGACTGCTCATGTGGAGGATAAAGACTAACATGGACTGGGTGGGCTGAATGGCTTGTTTTAGTGTTGCAATTTCCACAAGTCTTAATTCATTCTGTATAAATATGGATTACTAATTGTGCATAAATTTGCAAAGATCAAGGTGCACCCAAACTGTCACAGTTGCCACTCAAGAAAAATCTGCAACAGAATTATAGTGGAATTCATTTAATTTGTTACATAAGCTCACCCATCTGCATTTCTCTCTTGTAGCACAGCAGCAGCAGCCTGTAGTTTCTTCAGCCGATCTTCTTGCTTGCTCTTCCTTTCTTCAACCTACCAAGAAACATGTCACCAAAGATGGAGTCCAATTTGATTTTGCAAGACTAAAACTTGTACAACAAGCAGCACAAATCTAGGTTAGAAACCTGAGATTATGCTGCACAAGGAGAACAGTCAAATAAATACGTTAGGCTACAGCTCACAAGAGTTGATTTAAATTTTGTTTTGAGAATTTTAAAACAAAACTATTTTCTTACAGGAGGTAAATCAAAGATACTATTATATAGAGATAATGCAGCCAGAATAAAGTGGTAGGTGTAGGATCCCAAGTGAAAGAAGGGTACGTTTAGAAAGGAACACGGATTTGGTATTTTTAAAAATAAGTTGTCACTAGTGGATGAGGCAAGTAAGTACACAAAACCAAGAGCTGTCAGCTATTCAGAGTACTGATTAAATAGCCCCTCTTTTATTTATAAATTATTTAAAAAAATCATCTTTTGACATTACATGGATGGATTTGACTAAATTGAACTACAGATTTTGAAATGTCACACCAGCATTCATGTGTGCATTTGGAGCAGAGAGGAGAAAATCAATTGTTCCCTTCCCTTTTCCCAGTAAATGTATTTAAAGATAATTAGGCATTAAGACCCAGAGGAGTTCTGAAGTCATTAGTTAGAAGCACACTTGCTCAGAAAGACTTATATACTGAAATTGTCAGCATCACAACCAGGGTATGGTACTTGTGAAAGATACTGGATTTATCAGTTTGACCATAGTACGTGACTAAAGCAGAGCAATAGTGAGACGAAGCAGCGACTTGCCATAAACTGACATTACAGTTAATGAACTGAATGCAAACTGAAGTGTGTTGAATGACCAAGGGCATAAGCTGACTGGGGAAACAACATAAGACAGCTAACAGGAAAAGTGCTGTAGGATCCAAGACTAAATTTAAAGAAATGATTAGCACAAAAAAAGTTATGATGCAGTTGATGACTGAAACAAATAAAAGGGAAAAAGATACTTTATAATGTTTTAAATATTTGCAATTGCATAGTGGCTTGTTAGGTCAAAACATCAAAAAGCCCTTCAGAGAATCAATTTACTTTTGAAATGCAGTGACCGTTCTCTACATAAAGAGAATCAAATCATTAAAACCAGTGTGCTTTGTGATGGTGGTGGGTATTGTTCACTATTTTACTGCTGCCTAACTTAAGCTAATGAAACCAGGTACCCACAGATATCAAGTCACAATCAATCTGGAGAAATATTTCTCCTCATATACAATAACTTTGTTTAAAATCACGGGGCCGTAGAAGTTGGATACATTAGAATTTAACATTCCACATCTATTATCTCTGGGAAAATCTTACATTGGATTTTCTGTCTGCATTTTTTTCTTTATTTTCAGTCTCCTCACAAGCAACATCGATGGCCTCAGTTTCCCCAGATTGGTTGTTATCCATCATGGTTTCGCCACTCAGCATCCCATCATCCTGTTGTGTGCTCTGTTGGCTCCCATTATCTTTTTCCACCACAACTTCGGTTTGTTTCTGTAGTGTTTCTTTCTCAGCTGAAAAACCTCCAGAAAGAAGACTGTTCAATTTGTTGATAGGAAAGTCATACAGATGATTATAAAATGATTTTGGAAACCCAAAGTTCTCCATCGCTGCTCTGATAGGCATGCTACCTGGATACATGTGGATAACAGACCCAAAACCTGCAGAAAAAGAGAAAAACAGATTATACAGAATAGGTAGTTGGATACTAATTACAGACAGGTGTGTAATCTAGCTTGGGATCAGCATGCCTATGACTGACAAATTAAAATTTCAGCTAAATGTTTTGCTCAAACTTAGAGTGGCAAGGGCAAGAGAAGCAGCAGCTAAAGAAGCTGCCCTTATCTTGGTGGCAAAGAGGTTCATGGACTCCTCAAACTTAGAATCAGAGTCAGAGTTATTACGCCACAGAAGGAGGCCACTTGGCCCATTGAGTCCATGCCAGCTCTCTGTAAAGCAACCCAGCCAGTCCATTCCCCCACTCTAATCCTGTAGCCCTGCAAGTTTATTTCCCTCAAGCGCCTATTCAATTTCCTTTTGAAATCAGTAATTCTCTCCGCTGTCACCACCTGCATAAGCAGTGTTCTGGGTTATTACCACTTACTGCATAAAAAAAAACTTACTCCTCACATTCCCCTGCATTACTTGCACAAACCTTAAATTTGTGTTCCCTAGTCCTTGTACCATCAGCTAATGGGAACAGCCTTTCTTTGTCTACTTTATCCAAATCTGTCCATTTTGTACACCTCTATCAAATCTCCTCCACTCCAAGGAAAACAACCCAGCTTCCCCAACCCAACCTTGTAGCTAAAATCCTTCATTCCTGGAACCATTCTGGTAAACTTCCTCTGCACAATAATCAGGAGGAGGAGTATACCATATGGCCCATCGAGCCTGCTCTGCCATTCAATACGATCATGGCTGATCTTAGGCTTCAACTCCCGTTTCCCGCCTGCTCACCATAACCCTAGATTCCCCGAGACAAAAAAACTGTCTACCCCAACCTTAAATATATTTAACAATGGAGTATCCACAACCCTCTGGGGTAGAGAATTCCAAAGATTCATGACCCTTTGAGTGAAGTAATTTCTCCTCATCTCAGTCATGGACGCAATATTCTAGTTGTGGGCTAACCAGAGCTTTATAAAGGTTGAACATAAATTCCCTGCTTTTGTCTCTATTTATAGAGCCCAAGATCCCATATGCTTTGCTAACCACTCTCTCAATATGTTCTGCCACCTTCAAAGATTTATGCACATGAGCCCCAGGTCCCTCTGTCCCTGCACACTCTTTAGAACTCTGCCATTAAGCCCACATAGTCTGTTTTTAGAGGCCAGTTGGAAAGCTGCAGGGAAGTGGGGTAGAAGGAGATAGTTGGTTGTGTTGAAAAGAAGCCAGGAGACATCTTTGCGCTCCAGGATGATTCCAGAGGAGTGGGTGGTTTGGCAGAGGAGAATGAGGGTAAGTAGAGCCTGAAGTAGTCCAGCCAGATCTGGTGATGGATGGTTAAGCCAGTTAAGCACCAGATATGCTCAATTCTCTGCCCCTTGGACTCGAGTAAAAGATGGGGCCATACCAGGGATGACTGAGATGGAGACAAGGGCAAACATGGAGGTGAGGGAGTGGCTGAGCAAATTGACACCTGTAGAGGCATTATGTAGGACGGAGAGCCAAAACTGGACAGCTGAGAGTTTGGAAATGCAACTATAGGTAACTTGGGGAAGTTTTTTCCTTCAGGGCAGAATCAAACAGGGCTCGAAGGGAGTCGAGGGGTGTGGATAAGTGACAGCAAAAGGATCTGTAAATTAAAGCTACCTAGCATTATTTAACACTTCTGATTTGGAAAATTGAAAGCTTGCAGTTTTCTTTACATGCATTTTATATTTTTCAGTGTAACCAATTCTCTCCGACCCTTCTTTCCCTGTAATACTTCTGCTTAACCTTGTATGACACTAGACTTCCAACCGTGTTGCCCAATGACTAAAGTAAATTTCCATTTTGTTTGCTGCTGCTGTTATTTGCTGCATAGACAGCATTCTTAAGGACAAGGGAGAGAAAGGTTCCACTATGAAAAGCAAAAAAGATAGTGCTATTTTCTTGCTAGGGCAAAGAAAAAGAGTAATAAAGATTGCATCTCCACCCTTACTCTCTACTTCCATTTCCTTGAAGCGAACCATCGTATCCCTCCCTAATCCATTCGTCACCCACAGTACTCAGGAATGGAATAAGTGCTACAAAACTTGTATATTTTTATAAAAAGGGAAGTGGTTGTACCAGATTAATAAACATTATAGAGGATGAAGATATTAGCATGATTTAAACAAAACTTTCTGAACTCATTTTGTGACATGCACACTATGCATAACTTGCACAGGTCCCCATTATGCTTGATGTTCACTGCAATTAGAATTTTTGGATGATACAAGCATTAAATTTATAAGTCTATATTCCCAGTTGAGTTCTTCAGATCCAACTTCAGTGAGATGTATTGGTAACAGGATGAATTTTGCCAAGTTAAAGTTCAATAAGTACAGCCATGAAGCTTCATTAGTGATTAGACTGGTCAGCTATACTACAATACAATACAATTTAAAAATGAGTAGTTACAACACATTAGAAATTCTCATAACAGTCTTCAAATTTAGATTTCATTACCTCCTAACCTCTCCATTATAGCGCCTAGCACCAGACCAGCACATGTTTCTGCTACAATTACTTTGCAGCCAGCATGGATGTTCCCAAGAGTTAACATTTGAGCCAGTGTGTCGTACCGTATGTAGCTGGAAAAGAATGATTAGTTAATAATGGTGAAATTTTGTTGACCTATTCAGTAAATCAGCATCTTTGGGGCTACAGCAACATCAACTGTGCAATTTAAAGATAATAATGTAATGAGCCAATCTCTCTTCCCCTACCTCCGCCTCATGAAGTAGGCAAAATGTTACAGAAAGACACAATCAAGGGTTCCAAGTGGGTAGAACAATGATAAATCAAATTTAACGAGGATAAGTACAATTTCTTATTAACTGGAACAACAAAGGGTACCTACTGATTACAATTCTTCCAACTCCTTTCCTTGTGCCCAATGAAAATAAAATTCACCCAGACATGCCAATATGCCTCTTCCCCTCTGAACTAAAGCTAAACTTTATATACAAAGTAATTTGGGATAACATGCACTAGGTGCCTAATAAACCCATTTATTGCCCCTAGACTTTACATTGTATTTCAACAGCACACATCACCTCAGAAGAATATTAACACTGGTCGCACCAGAGATTTTCAGTAAATTAGGTGATCAAATTGCTTTATTCTTGGTTAAAAGACACTTATGGAAATAAGCATGCTGAAACAGACTCAAAACAGTTAACAAAAGGATTAAAACAAATAAACTAGTCAAATGAATTCAATAGAATGGCTTTCTTTTCAGGCCTGTCACTGGATTAAAAACAACAAATTTCTCAGGAAGGGAGCAACTCCCAATCCCTACTGGTGACAATGTTTATCGGCATTACCTACGTAATCTTGTTTAGACTTCGTACTTGCTGTGGCTACGTCAAAATCATAATTTAGTAATGGTCCACATTTTGCAGCTGTAATGACGGCAAAACAGTTAGCGTTCGCTGTTACCGCTCTGTGAAACTGACAGCAACTTCCGTCGTCCGCACATGTGCAATTAAAGGCAGAAATCCAGAAGTTGCTGTCAGTGATTTCCCGCTCCTCCATAGGGTACCCTGTTGAAACCCTCGTGGATGGAAATCCGAGAAGTCACTTAAAATGACATGACGTGAACTTCCACTTGTCACACTATTAGTCACTTTAAAAACCCTTGAAAAAGTTACATTATGTCGAATGAGGTGTAACTGGGCTCATAACCGTGTACTAAGCTATAATCATTGAACAACCTCTGATCCTGAAAAACTAATTTTGTATTTGTGGAATGTCAAATTTTTCTATGATAAAATGTTCCACAGATTTAAAATAATTTTAAAATTTATGATTTTTGAGCTTCTACCTTAATCCCACTACATAATCTTTATTTTGTTCACTGTAAAATGATTAAAAAGTGAAGGATAAACAGTGCATTTTATTTCCTGGTTTACTGTCTGAAAATTTTTCAATGTGATAGGCTGCTTATCCTGCTTGATGACATCACTGCTGGTGGATGCCAGTGATCCCCTTTAGCCGGTGCCAGAACGTAATTAGTGTTGGGAAATGCGAAATTCATGGCACAGAAATTGATAAATCTTTTGTGGGCAGCTTTCTTCGACGTCAGCAGCGAGCGCTATCAATTCACTGCTGACCGCAAAATCCAGGTCAATATGTCATAAGTATCCAAGCCAGATGCTCACGACTTGCAGTCTTTCCCCTGAACCTGCAATACTGAGGTGCTTTACTTGAATAATTATAGCAAACTCCAAAATGTTTTGACAATTACCACCTATGCTGTCTTGACATCTATGATGGGGTTATCCCGATCAGATTATATCATGGCTTAAGTGGCCTGGTGATATACGTGTATACTGTAATTGTTTCTAAAACTTGCATGTGCTCAAACAATAGTATTAGCTTGAATGGCTTCTGATCAGCTTCATGTAGAACCAATAGAAACTATGAAGAACCTATTCCACATGTGCAGAAAAAACTTGAGTACTACTTTTCTTCAAAAAAACATCGTTTTTCAGCTAGAAAGGAAACATGGTACTGCCCTACTGAAATCCAAAATGCAGCTATTGGCCTGAAATGTGCTCTAAAAGTTTTTAAACACCATAAAAAGAATTTCAACTTGACTTTACTCACCAAATTTTACCAGGCTCACGGGAATGATACATCATAGCCATTATGCGAGCAGTGGGCTTCAGGATAGTTACAAAAGCTTCGTACCTGTCAACAGAATTTGGCCAGGAATTATTTTTCTCTAAGGTGGGAAATACTTAACATTTATTTGAGCCCTAAACATAGTTATGTAATTGATAATATACTGGAATAGTGTGCAGTTTTGGTCTCCACATTTAAGAAAGGATATACTTGCACTGGAGGCAGTGCAGCGAAGATTTACTAAATTGGTCCTTGGGATGAGGGGTTGTCCTATGATGAGAGGCTGAGTGAATTGGGCCTATATTCTCTGGAGTTTAGAAGAATGAGAGGCAATCTAATTGAGACATCCAAGATTCTGAAAGGGCTTGATAGGGTAGAAGCAGAGATTGTTCCCACTGCAGAGAGAATCTAGAACACGGGAACACAGTCTCAGCATAAGGGGTTAATCATTCAGGACTGAGATGAGCAGAAATTACTTCACTCAAAGGTTTGTGAATCTTTGGAATTCGCTACCCCAGAGGAGCGCGGATGCTCCATTATTGAATAAATTTAAGACTGGGATAGACAGATTTTTGGCTCCGCAGGGAATTGAGGGATATGGGGAGTGGGCAGGAAAGTGGAATTAAAGCCCAAGATCAACCATAATCGTACTGAATGGCAGAGCAGGCTTGATGGGCCATATGGCCTACCTCTGCTCCTATTTTTTGTGCTCTAAGACATCAAGGTGCATTTTAGATGGCCCATCCATTGTAGGTGTGTTGAGAAGTATTTGCTTCTGAATTGTAGCATTACAATGTACCAGTTAACTATATTCTCTTGCCAATGTACTGCCTTTCAGAACCACTGAATTAGTATTTTACAAAAAGAAAAAAATTCAGATCTTAAAATTTTAATAACTGTAATTTATTAAAAACAACTATAATTTATATGCCAATGTAGAAAGTAAACATTTTATCCCAGTCAGGGTAAAACCTTTCCCATTTAACACATTACAAGATTATATACCCCAGCCCCTACCCAAAAAACAAAAGCTTACTTTTTCTTCTTCTTCTTAATGTACTTTTCTTGAGCAAATCCAGTTTTGTCTCTAAATGTTGTGCTATTCTCAATCAGATGTTGAACAATATCCTGCATAAAATAAAAACTTAGCTTTAAAAAGGCAAATGCCATTTGGGAATACATGTACAATATAATTTCTATGCACAGAATTTAACTCTCGGTAAATAGCCAACTTCTCCAGTATAAAAGGCATCCCTACCTGCCCTTTTAACCCTTGATCTTTAAGTGCCTCAATGTCATCTCTGCTGAGCTTCTGGGACTTGCCATCATCAATTATGTTTCGGTTATCAATACCAGCTTCATTTGTTTCTAGAAGAAAAAAGTGTGGACTGCTTTAAAACAAACAGAAGAAAAAAACAAAACCTTTTCCTTTGTAGTGTCTTGGGTCACATTTAGCCAAGACTATTAGGATGAAGGTGTCTTTAAAATGTAAGCATTCCAACTGAAGTGAATCTCAACACAGTTCTTAGTGGGGAAGAGCCCACAATATACAATTTTCCATAATTAATTAAATTAGTATCCACAGTCGTTAATTTTTTTTTGCCCGGAGTTAAGGCACACAATTAAGACAGAAACATTATCCTGCATCCATCTGTGCTCAGTACCTACAATAAGTGACAAATAAGCACAAAACATTTCATTTCTCAGCAGGCAATTCTCAGTAGTTATATCTTTAGCAATTGAAAAAATCCGTAATCCAAATTATTCAGAAAACTTAGAAACCATCCCTTTATTCCTCCCCCCTCACCCCGCATAAAAGGTCAAAAATAAACTACAATTCATTTTGAAAGCAAATTTTCTTTTAATCCTTTATTAGTTTTGATACATATTATGGGAAGATAACTTTTTGCCTTCCTTTTCAGTTCAACAAATGAAAGTAGAGAACAGTGGTAAAATGTAATAAGAACATAAGAAATAGGAGCAGGAGTAGATCATACAGCCTGTCGAGCCTGCTCCGCTATTCACCATGACAATATCTGATCTTCGGCTTCAACTCCACTTTCTCGGCTGCTCCCTATATCCCTTGATTCCCTGGGAGACCAAAAATTTGACTATCCTTAAATACATTCAATGATGGAGTACCCATTACTCTCTGGGTAGAGAATTCCAAAGATTCACAACCCTTTGAGTGAAGAGATTTCTCCTCCTCTCAGTCCTAAATAATCTTCCCCTCATCTGAAGATTGTGCCCCCGTGCTTTAGATTCCCTAACCAGTGGAAACAACCTCTCAGTGTCTACCTGGTCAAGTCCCTTCAGTATCTTGTAAATTTCAATGAGATCACCTCTTCTTCTAAACTCCAGAGAATTGAGGCCCAATTTACTCCGCCCAATATGGAAGACTAATTCACTAACCAAGACTGAGATTTCAAATCAGAAATAATTTACTCAGATTCTGGAGGTTTGCATGTAAAGGTTTTACAAGTTATATCCAATGAAGTGCTGACTGAATCACTTGGTTATATTTTATCCATGAGTTACAGGATACTTGTGGATAGCTGAATATAACCACTGGAAAAACACTGCCCAAAGAGCCCAAACTGTAACAGCAATCACTATACAGCACCTGTAAAAGTTAATGTCAAAATCACCCCTTAAAAAATTATACAAACTTAGCACTCTTCAACTCTGACTAGGAGTTATCATACTTTTGAATGCACGCGATCAGACTGTTGGGTGGAATGTTTAACTTCAGAAAATGGTTGCCTTACTGGTCAGCAACATTGACATTAAGCTGTCCATGATGCAGTTTACAGATACAGATTGCAATACAAGAAATTCTAAAATTACCTTTGGCAACTTTCTCAGTTTTTGCTTTAAGTAGTTGGAGTGCTCCACCACCGGAAACCTCAAAAGTGGTGCCATATTGCTGTCCAATCGCATTATCTAAGTAAAACCACTGTTTCTCAAAGATGATTTTTCTGGAAAACAAAGTTTGATATCCATTAACTTCTAGTTAGAACATAAAATTTCATCCAAAATCATAAGCACAATCATAATTACCTGTAAAATCATATTCTTCAAAATCTCAACACTTATTTTAGCAGATGTCTTGAATGGTCCAGAGTCATTTTATCACCTAGAAGTAATTATATAACCTCAAGACACCAGCAATCAAAGTAATTGCTTTTACTCTAACAGGTTAAATACAATTTTAGGTTTAAGGTGGTGGAACACAGATAAAATAATTCAACTACGGCAGTTGAAGAGGCAAATAAAAGATGCTTTGCGTTCAGACAGCACAGAAAGGCAGCTGATTGAAGCACCAACACACAGCACCATAAAATGGAGCGTCACAGAAGTATGAGCTTTTCCCTCATTCTAAGTTCCAAGTCTCAGCCACACTGTTGTAGGGAGGCAATGAGCAGCCTTTGCAACTTTGTGTGGAAGCCAGGTCTAAAAGGGGGAAAGTAAAGGGGCAAAGATGGTGGGAACCATTGCAGGGAGATTTGCTAGTGCTGTTTCGGGACGGTTTAAACTAGCTTGTCAGGAGGATGGGAACCTGACAGGTACCTCAAATTGGAAAGAAATAAAGCTGGTAACAGGAAGTAGAAAAGTAGCAAGTGACATTAGAAGGCAGGCGAAATAAAGGCAAGCATCAACTAGGCTTAGAATGCAGAATGTCAAGACGACAAGGTTAAGGCCACTCTACTTGAATGCACACAGCATTCACAACAAGGTAGATGACTTAAAGGCCCAAATAGAGGTAAATGGGTATGATCTAATTGCCATAACAGAAACGCGGCTACAGGGTGACCAAGACTGGGAACTGAATATTCAAGGATATTTGACATTTAGGAAGGACAGGCAAAAAGGAAAAGGAGGTGGTGTTGCACTGGTAATAAGGGATGGGATCAGTACATTAGTAAGGGAGGATCGCAAATCAGAAGAACAAAATGTGGAATCTGTTTGGGTGGAGCTAAGAAATAGCAAAGGGCAGCAAACATCGGTAGGAGTTGTTTATAGGCCACCGAATAGTTGTGGAAGTGTGGGGCATGGCATTAATCAGGAGATTAGAGAAGCGTGTAGCATGGGTAATACAGTAATCATGGGTGATCTCAATCTACACATAGACTGGGTAAACCTAATGAGCACCAATGCTGTGGAGGACGAGTTTCTGGAGTGTGTTAGGAATGGTTTTCTAGAGCAGTATGTTGAGGAATCGACTAGAGAACAGGCTATTTTAGATCTAGTATTATGTAATGAGAAAGGGATAATTAATAATCTTGTTGTAAAAGAACTTTTAGGGATGAGTGCCCATAATATGATTGAATGTTACATTATGTTTGAAAGTAAGGTAGTTCAATCTAAAGCCAGGGTGTTATACAGTCATAGAGATGTACAGCATAGAAACAGGCCCTTCGGCCCACCGTGTCCATGCTGACCATAATGCCTATCTATACTAATCCCACCTGCCTGCATTAATTCCATATCCCTCTATGCCTTGCTCATTCAAGTACCTGTCCAAATGCCTCTTAAATGTCGCTACTGTTCCTGCCTCCACCACCTCCTCAGGCAGCTCATTCCAGATACCTACTATTCTTTGTGTGAAAAATTTACCCCTTTGATCCCCTTTAAACCTCCTTCCTCTCACCTTAAATCAATAGTTTTAGTCACCCCTACCATGGGAAACAGACTCTGGCTATCTACCCTATCTATGCCTCTCATAATTTTAAATACCTCTATCATGTCCCCTCTCAGCCTCCTTCGCTCCAGGGAAAACAGACCCAGCTATCCAATCTCTCTTTATAACTCAAGCCCTCCAAATCAGGCAACATCCTTGTGAGTCTTTTCTGCACCCTCTCTAGCTTAATCACATCTTTCCTGTAGTGCGGCGACCAGAACTGCACACAGTACTCCTAATGCGGCCTAACCAACATTATATACAACTGTAACATGACATCCCAACTCTTGTACTCAATGCCTCGGCCGATGCAAGCATGCCATACGCCTTCTTCACCACCCTGTCTACCTGTGTTGCCACTTTCAGGGAACTATGTACTTGCACCCCAAGGTCTCTCTGCTCAACAACACTCCCCAGGGCCCTGCCATTCACTTTATATGTCCTGCCCTGGTTTAACTTCCCAAAATGCATCACTTCACACTTGTCTGCATTAAATTCCATTTGCCACTCTCTTGCCCACCTTCCCAGTTGATCTATATCCTGTTGTAACCTTAGACAACCTTCTTCACTGTCCACTATACCACCAATTTTGGTGTCATCTGCAAACTTACTAATCATGCCCCTTACATTCACATCCAAGTCATTAATATATATGACAAACAGCAGAGGGCCCAGCATCGATCCCTGCGGCACACCACTGGTCACTGGCCTCCAATCTGAAAAACAACCCTCCACTACCACCCTCTACCTCCCATCACCAAGCCAATTTTGTATCCAATTTGCTAGCTCACCTGGATCCCAGGTGTTCGAACCTTCTGGACCAGCCTACCATGCGGGACCTTGTCAAAGGCCTTGCTAAAGTCCATGTAGACAACGTCCATCGCCCTGCCCTCGTCAATCCTCTTGGTCACCTCCTCGAAAAACTCAATCAAATTCGTGAGACATGATTTCCCACGCACAAAGCCATGCTGACTATCCCTAATCAGACCACGCCTTTCCAGATGCATATAAATCCTGTCTCTCAGAATCCCTTCCAATAACTTTCCCACGATAGATGTAAGGCTCACCGGCCTGTAGTTCCCTGGCTTATCCCTGCTGCCCTTCTTAAATAAAGGCACATTAGCTATCCTCCAGTCTTCTGGTACCTCACCCATGGCTAGCGATGATACAAAAATCTCTGCCAGGGCCCCAGCAATCTCCTCCCTTGCTTCCCATAGCATCCTAGGATACACCTGGTCAGGCCCTGGGGATTTATCCACCTTAATGCGCTTCAAAACCTCCAACACCTCCTCCTTTGTAATGTTGATATGCTCCAGGATATCGGTGTTCCCTCCCTTGAACTCCCTAGCTTCCATGACCTTCTCCACGGTAAATTTGTTAAATTTGAACAAAGGAAATTCTGAAGGTACGAGGGGCAAATTGGCTGAGGTGGATTGGGAAAATACATGAAAAGGTATGACACTACATAGGCAATGGATAGTCTTTGAAGAAATATTACATAGTTTACAGCAACTATACATTCCTTCAAGGCACAAAAACCCCAAAAGTAAAGGCAGTCCACTGTGGATAACAAAGGAAGTTAAGGATTGCATAAGATTAAAAGAAAAGGCCTATAAAGTTGCCAGAAATAGTAGTGAACCTGAGGATTGGGAGGAATACAGCAAAGGAGGACGAAGAAACTGATAAATGGATAAATAGAATATGAATGTAAGCTAGCAAAAAATATAAAATCAGACTGTAAGGTACGTAAAACGGAAACATTTGGCTAAGACAAATGTGGGTCCATTACAGGCAGAGTCAGGAGAATGTATAAGGCGGCACAGTGGCGCAGTGGCTAGCACCGCAGCCTCACAGCTCCAGGGACCTGGGTTCGATTCCGGGTACTGCCTGTGTGGAGTTTGCAAGTTCTCCGTGTCTGCGTGGGTTTTCTCCGGGTGCTCCGGTTTCCTCCCACAAGCCAAAAGAATTGCAGGTTGATAGGTAAATTGGCCATTATAAATTGTCACTAGTATAGGTAGGTGGTAGGGAAATATAGAGGGACAGGTGGGGATGTTTGGTAGGAATATGGGATTAGTGTAGGATTAGTATAAATGGGTGGTTGATGTTCGGCACAGACTCGGTGGGCCGAAGGGCCTGTTTCAGTGCTGTATCTCTAATCTAATCTATAATAGGGAATAGAGAAATGGTAGAGAAGCTAAATGATTACTTTGTGCCTGTCTTCACTGAGGAAGATATAAGAAATCTCCCAGAATTAGAGATCCAAGGGATTAGGGGAAATGAGGAATTGAGGGAAATTAGTATTAGTAAAAAGGTTGTATTGGAGAAATTAATGGGGCTGAAGGTTGATAAGTCCCAGGGACCTGATATTCTACATCCCAAAGTGTTGAAAGAGGTAACTATGGAGATAGTGGATGCAATGGTGATCATCTTCCAAAATTCTGTAGATTCTGGAGTAGTTCCTGCAGATTGGAAGGTCGCAAATGTCAACCTACTATTTAAGAAGGGAGGGAGAGAAAAAACAGGAATTACAGACCTGTTAGCCTAACATAAATCATTGGGAAAATGCTAGAATTCTGAAGGATTTGATAAATGGACACTTGGATAATAATGATCTGATTGGGCATAGTCAACATGGATTTATGAATGGGAAATCATGCTTGACAAACCTGTTGGGAGTTTTTTGAGGATGTTACCAACAGAATTGATAAAGGGGAGTCGGTGGACATGGTATACTTGGATTTTAGAAGGCTTTTGATAAAGTCTCCCACAGAAAGTTGTTTAGCAAAATTTAAGTACATGGGATAGGAGGTAATATACTAGCATGGATTAAGGATTGGTTAACAGGCAGAAAGCGAACAGTGGGAATAAATGGGTCATTCTCGTGTTGGCAGGCTGTGACTAGTGGGGTACCGCAGGGATCAGTGCTTGGGCACCAGCTGTTCACAATATATATCAATGATTTGGATGTGGGGGCCAAATGTAGTATTTCCAAGTTCACGGATGACACAAATCTAGGTGGGAATGTGTGTTGTGAGGAAGATACAAAGTGGCAGATGGAATATGTGGAAAAATGTGAGGTTACCACTTTGGTAGGAGGAACAGATGTGCAGAGTATTTCTTAAATGATACGAGATTAGAAAGTGTAGATGTACAAAGGGACCTGGGTGTCCTTGTCAATAAGTCACAGAAAGCTAACATGCAAGTGCAGCAAGCACCTAAGGCGGCTAATGGTATGTTAGCATTTATTGCAAAAGGATTCGAGTACAGGAGTAGTGAAGTCATGCTCCACTTGTATAGAACCTTGGTTAGAGTACTATGTACAGTTTTGGTCCCCTTACCTTAGGAAAGATATTATTGCCATAGAGAGAGTGCAACGAAGGATCACCAGACTTGTTCCCGGGGTGGCGGGACTGTCCTATGAAGAGAGATTGGGGAAACTGGGCCTGTATTCTCTAGAGTTTTGAAGAAGAAGAGGTGATCTCATTGAAACCTACAAAATACAGGGTAGATGCAGATAAGAAGTATCCCCTGGTAGAGGAGTCTAGAACCAGGGGACACAATTTCAAAATAAGGGGGAAGCCATTTACAACAGAGATGAGGAGAAATTTCTTTACTCAGAGGGTTTTGAATCTTTTGATTTCTCTACCCCAGAGGGCTGTGGAAGCTCAGTCATGGAGTATGTTTAAAGCAGAGATTGACAGATTTTTAAATACAAATGACAGAAGGGCATAAGAGGATGGTGTGGGAAAAAGGCATTGAAGTGGAAGATCAGCCATGATCATATTGAATGGTAGGGCAGGCTGAATGGCTTACTCCTGCTTCTATGTTCCTATGTCCTATGAATAAAGTCAGGTGGGGCAATAATCAGATTGTTTCAACATCTAATATCTGTTTCCTTGGCTGTAGGAAGCATACGTTCTATTTAAACCTGAACAGAAGGAGCAGATTTTTAAATACCATGTACAATCCAATACTAAGAAACTCCTGGTTACAATATCCAAGATTTGAATTGATCAAATGCTACTTTAAACAAAATTTCAAGAAGTACCATGCAAGCAATCAGTCTAAGTTTGAAATCTTGATTTCACACAAAGTAGACATTTTTGTTCATCCATATGTACTGATATTTAACAGGATGTATATAATCTCCTTACATATTCTCATTTGTGATATAAGGACTTCATTAAATCCAGAATTCACATTAAAATATTGATTGCAAAATTTAATGTGGATCCACTCTTGGGAAGCAAAATTGTATTAATATGATAGTTTTATGATTACAGGTCAAATAATCTTATGACTGGATAACAGGCAAACTGTTAAACTTGGCTATATGCACGAATATTAGTGGAGCAGCTCTCCAGAGCGTCTCCGGTTTTAGAGTCTTTCTTGTGGAGCAAAGACATTTTATCTGAAAAGATTTTGAATAAGCACTGTAATTCCCTGCAGACTGTTTTCAAATGTAAACCTAAAGTATGCTTCAAAAATGTTCTGATGGTGCATCATTTTTGAAAAGAACCCTACTGACCATTAGGAGCAAACTGATATCAAGTTTTGGAAGACTATCCAATTTCTTATCTCATCCATTCCTAGTATGAAGTTATTTGTCACCTACTCCAGTCTTCAGCCACACACCATTTGCAGCAAACAAAAGTGGGCAGACAATTCCCCAACAGATCTCCAATGACATTCAGAAGCTGCGTACAAGATGTACAAAAAGAACCCAAATCCTTCCCTTGAAAAATGAAGTTTAGCTTATCACAAAACCTTTTATCAGCGCTATCCAATATTCTACATGCTGTTTGAGTCTGTTCTATAAGAGCTGTGCCGAGTTCCTTCCATAGCTCACGGTATTGATTTGTGCTGTCACAGACTGTATCCATGGTATCCAATTTTATTATGAGGGAAGTGAATATCTACAGCCAAAACACCCTGAAATTTCTCAACCTATTTAGTCTAGTAGATTCTCAGTCTAACACTACTCATGTTATTCAATTTAAAGTTATGCTCCATTGACAATTTCATCATTCCTTCAGCACAGGAACCATCATGCTCCACATATTTTGATTATCTCCATGTATTCTTAGCTTTATAAACTGAGGATGCAAGTGAGCGGCTGGGAATACGGTGCAAAACATAGAAATGCTATCAACATAAGTAACCAAGAATACCTTCAGAAAAAATGGACTGGCACAGGAGGTACAGGGTTACTACTCAAAGTGGTGCAACAAGAGGCTTGCAAGCAACCCCTAGGCAACAAAAGATAGGTACATTACTCCATAATCACCCTGAAGGGCAAGGACAATCTGAGATTCCGTTTCTTCACAACAAACCACACCATCTTATCCTCATCTCTCAAGATTGGGACCTTCTGCACTGTTGCCTCTGCTGCCACCTCCCTCTCTTGTCCCTAACCCACCCTGCCCAACCAGTCTTGACTATTCCAGTCTGTCAATTATCTTAATCCAAATCCCTTCACTCTGCAGTTTCTCTCCCAACTTGCACACACCCTCTTTTCAAGCTCATGTTTGCCCCACACTAAGTCATTGATCATCCCTATTCTGCTGACCGGCACTGGTCCTTTGTTGTCCAAACTATGCAATATTCAAACCTTATCGTTAACTTCATTTCCATGGTCTTACCTCCTTGGACAAGCCATTATTTCCTCCAGCTGAACAGTGGAAAGACGAAAGCCACAGATTTCAGTTCTGTCAAACTCCCTACCCTCACTACAGATTCCATTCTCCTCCTTGGCCACTGTCTCAGGCTGAACAAGATTGTTCACAATCTAAGCATCCTGTTCACCTGCATCCTCGCTGTCACAAAGACTGCCTACTCAGTCCAACATCCAGCACTAGATCATCAAAAATTTCCTGCAATGAAATTTTGGGAAGACCAAAGCCATTCTTTCCAGCTGGCATTAAACTCTATTCCCTAGCCACGGATTCCAGCCCACTAACTGGTTACTGTCTGAGGCCGAACCAGACTTTTCGCAACCCAAGTGTCCTATTTGACCTTGAGCTGAGCTTCCGACCACATATGCTCGCTGTTACCAAGACTGCTTACTTCCACATCCATAATATCATCCATCTCCACCCCGCCTCAAGCCATCTCTGCTGCTGAAGCCCTCATGTATGCTTGTTATCTCCAGACCAGACTATTCCAAAACTGTCCTGGCTGGCTTTCCATCCTCCACCCTGTGTAAACTTCAGCTAATTCAAAGCTCTGACCTGCATCAAGTCCTGTTCACCCATCACCCCTATGCTCACTGACCTACATTGGCTCCAGTCCAGCAATCCCTCAAATTTAAAATAAAAAATAAAATTGCGTGTTCCAATCCCTCCATGGCCTCACCCCTCCCTATCTCAAACATTCTCCAGCCCTATAACTCTCCAAGATAGCTGCACTTCTCCAATTATGGCCTCTTGTACTCCCCAAGTTCCTTCCCCCCTCCATTGACAGGCATGCCTTCAGCTGTATAGCCCTAAGCTTTGGGAATTTGGTCCCTAAAATTCTTCATCGCTCCCCTCTCTCTGCTTTAAAACACTCTAATACCTACCTCGCTGACCTGTCACCTGTCCCAATATGTGGCTCAGCATCAGATGTTGGCTGAGAAGGCTCCTCTGAAGCAGCTTGGGGCATTTTACACTAAGGGGACTGTGTAAACACAAGTTATTGCTGTGAGTGGGAAGGAAACATAGGTTTAAACTGATTAAAAGCAGATTTAGGACTGGTATCTGGAATTTTTTCTGCATATAACAAAATTATTAGCACAAACACTGGGTTCTAGGTAGCATGATGGAATAATTTAAGTTGCAGTTGGATGCAATGATGAGAGCACTGTAGGGTCTTTCTGGATGGAATAGCAAAGATAGATCAAATTATCTTAAAATCTTATTATCTTGCTGATCTGCAATTTGCACCTTAGTTTCTGTTACTGCTAGTGATCCTACACATTTTCACGAGAAGGTAGTAATAACGATTAGTACTAAACATACCCATAAAAATTAACAATTGTGCCATGAATAATTGCTCACAATAATTATCAATAGGACTGTCGATGTACCAAATTTGAAATTGAACTCATTAGCATGGCTTGATCGCCTTTTAATTTCCCAGAGGAAAACAGGCAAATTCAAGATTTAAAAGGGATGCTTCATTATCAAATATTTTTACAGATTATGATGGGTTAAAGTTCTAGTCTTCACCTTACTCTTTTAAAGCCATGTAGTTATACAAAGACATATTTCAGTGAAAGGTCATGCACAATAATGGCCTGAAATTAGCACTATCAGGTTGCTAGTTGCAAAACATATTATGATCTCTTCCAGGTCAAACCTACGTAACATCGTCCTCACCAATCTACCTGCTGCAGATACATCTGTCCAATACGGTATTGGTAGGGTGACCACCGCAAGTCCTTGCGGAGACAAAGTCCTGTCTTCACATTGAGGGTACCCACCATCGTGTTGTGTGGCACTACCACTGTGCTAAATGAGACAGATTTCGAACAGATCTAGAACTGGGCACCCATGAGGCACTGTGGGCCATCAGCAGAAGCAGAATTGTATTCAACCACAATCTGTAACCTCATGACCCAGCATATCCCCCACTCTACCATTACAAATCAAGCCAGGGAACCAAATCTGGTTCAATGAAGAGTGCAGGAGGGCATGTCAGGAGCAGCACCAGGCATACTTAAAAAATGAGGTGTCAGCCTGGTTACAACACAGGACTACTTGCATACCAAACAGCTGAAGCAACCTACAATAGACAGAGCTCAGTGATCCCTCAACCGACAGATCAGATCTAAGATCTGCAGTCCTGCCACATCCAGTCGTGAATGGTGGTGGACAATTAAACAACTGACAGGAGGAGGCTTCACAAATATCCCCAGCTTCAACAATGGGGGAGCCCAGCACATCAGTGCAAAAGACAAGGCTGAAGCATTTGCATCCATCTTCAGCCAGAAGTGCCGAGTGGATGATTCATCTCGGCCTCCTGAGGTCCCCAGCATCACAGATGCCAGTCTTCAGCTAATCCGATTCACTCCATGTGATATCATGAAACAGCTGAAGGCACTGGATACTGCAAAGGCTACGGGCCCTGACAACATTCTGGCAATAGCATTGAAGACTTGTGCTCCAGAACTAGCTACTCCCCTAGTCAAGCTGCTCCAGTACAGCTTCAACACTGGCATCTATCTGGCAATGGGGAAAATTGCCCAGCTATGCCCTGCACACCAAAAGCAGGGCAAATCCAACCCGGCCAATTACCGCCCTTTTAGTCTACTCTTGATCAAATTTTTCTGCAGCACCTGTGGAAGACCCTGTCACTCTAGAATTGGCCTTTATAGCCACTCCAGGCACTGCTCCACACACCACTGACCACCTCCAGGCGCTTACCCATTGTCCCTCGAGATAAGGAGGCCAAAGAAGATCGTCAGCAAACTGGTGGAAGGTGTCGTCGACCATGCTATGAAGTGGCACTTACACAGCAATAACCTGCTCACTGAAACTCAGCTTGGGTTCTGCCAGGGCCACTCAGCTCCTGACATCATTACAGCTTTGGCTCAAACATGAACAAAAGAGCTGAACTCCAGAGGTGAGGGGAGAGTGACTGCCCTTGATATCAAGGTAGCATTTGACCAAGTATGGCATCAAGGAGCCCGAGCAAAACTGGAGTCAATGGGAATCGGGGGAAAACTCTCTGCTGGTTGGAGTCATACCTAGCACAAAGGAAGATGGTTATGGTTGTTGGAGGTCAATCAACTCAGCCCCAGGACATCACTGCAGGAGTTCCTCAGGATAGTGTCCTAGGCCCAACCATCTTCAGTTGCTTCATCAGATGCTGGGAATTCTGCAGTGGGTAACTCATCTCCTGTCTCCCCAATGCCTGTCCACCAACTACAAGGCACAAGTCAGGAGTGTGATGGAATACACTCCACTTGCCTGATGGGTGCAGCTCCAACAACACTCGAGAAGCAGGACAAAGCCGCCTGCTTGAATGGCACCCCATTCAACATCCACCACTGCGCACAGTGGCAGCAGTGTGTACCATATGCAAGATGCACTGCAGTAACTCACCAAGGCTCCTTCAGCAGCACCTTCCAAACCTGCGACATCTACCAATAATTCCTACCATGGAACGATTAGTTTAGTACTATACATTTAATTTCGAAGTAAATTTGCACTTTTTAATCGTCTCTCTACATCATTTAAATACTTTCATTTAATAAGCTGAAGCCTACAAAACTTTGGCGAATAGCACTGTGCAATGTGCATGTCTCGCTGTTTCTTTTTAAAGACTCCATAAAGTCTGGAGCTTCTCTGCTATTTTCTCATGGTTCATCACATTACTATTTACACACTTGCTGGACAGTGAGGCTGCTGTACCTTCCTCTGTGCACCTGCACGGCTTTAAGCACCTCTTCTCTCTTCAGGACCACATGGTCCCCCTCGGTGACTGTGTGTGCCCCGCTGCCGTCAGCCGGCACCTCCACGGGCCCGGACATTATCAACACCGGCGCTGCTCCAGGCCAGGAGCCTTCAATCCATCTCCCCCCACAGGGGGGGGGAATACTCTATCGGACCAAAATAAATACAAACACAAGGAACTCTCGGCCGCTAATTTAAACGATGTCTGGTGTACCGCCACCGGCTAACCCGCTCCTGATCGCTGGCTCGAGCTCGCTCCTCCAGCAACCGGTTGAACCGAGCAGGCGCTACCGGAAGCGGAAGGGGGACCAACTTGGCGCGTGCGGGCCCGAAGCGACGGCCCGCCTCCACACGCATGCGCACCACTCAATCCCCGCCCCCAACGGCGGCGGCGGGCGCGAGAGGCTGTTCGCACCGATTCAAAAACGAACGGGCCGGTGGGGCCCGTCTGTACAAACGGGTTGGCTGGAAATAAGGTGGAAGGGAGGTGCTGGAATTTGGGAAATAAACTGGCTGTTTGCATGTTGATTCGGAGAGCCGTAACCACGGTAACACCCCTCCCTCCCACTTTGCAGTGTGTGTGGCGCCAGCCCTCCCCCAGCTCCCTCTGTACACCTTGGGCAGGGGAATAATCTGCAATGTGCTCCGACTGGAGAGGTGGAAGAGCCTGGCGGGGTGTCAGAGGTGGTCCGGCTGGGGCCTGGAGGGGAAAACCGTGGAGAGGAAGAGGAAACTGGGACAAATCCAGGAGAGGTGGAGGAAGTAAGTCCAGTGCATTTTAACTTGGAGGCAGTTGTCAGCTCCTGAAATGGTTGAACGCAAGGAGCATCGTGTTCCGGTCCATTTCAAGAAGGTTGTGGCATCAAACTTGATGTGGTACAAACCCATTTAGTTTCTCCTTGGGTCCTATTTCCCCCCTAACCTTTTGAAACTGCTGGCTTCACCCCTTATTGCCAAGACTCACTCTCAATCCATCTGTCTTTGCAAACTACCACCCCCCTTTCACCTCCAACACCCGTGAATGAGTTATTTGCCCATTTCGCTCTCATCTTCCTGGTTGAATCCTTTCCACCAGATTCCAGACTCTCCTGTTGCACCAAAATGATCTTAACCAAAATCGCGTATTCACTAACTGTGATGCTTTATCTCACCCTTGCTGTGGTTTTTGACACCGTCAATCTTGCCATTCTCCTCCCTATGTCTCCTTTGTTGTATGATCATATATAGTGCATTTTTTTTAATTTCCAAAATATACTTTATTCATTAAAATCTGTAAAAATTACATTGCCAAACAGTTTCCAAACAGCACCAAAAAATACAAACATTGCAAGGTAGATCAGTTTCCTTCAATACTGTCATGAGTTTCTTCCCAACCCTTCCGTTTCACAATTGTCATGTCAATTACAGTTTTACATTTACAGCAATTGAGAATATTAACGATACAGTTCGAGGGGTTTCCCATGGATCCAGCCCCTCAGTCCAGCTTGGTGGGGGAACCTTACACTGTGGTCTTTCCCCATTGAGCCTTTGCTGCGGCTGCCCCAAGCTTTAGTGCGTCCCTCAGCACGTAGTCCTGGACCTTGGAATGTGCCAGTCTGCAACATTCGGTGGTGGACAACTCTTTGCGCTGGAAGACCAGCAAGTTTCGGGCAGACCAAAGGGCGTCTTTCACCGAATTGATAGTCCTCCAGCAGCAGTTGATGTTTGTCTCGGTGTGCGTCCCTGGGAACAGCCCGTAGAGCACAGACTCCTGTGTTACAGAGCTGCTTGGGATGAACCTTGACAAAAACCACTGCATCTCTTTCCACACCTGCTTTGCAAAGGCACATTCCAGGAGGAGGTGGGCGACCGTCTCTTCCCCACCACAGCCAACGCGGGGGCACTGTGCGGAGGGGGCGAGACTTCGGGTGTGCATGAAGGATCTGACGGGGAGGGCCCTTCTCACCACCAGCCAAGCTACGTCTTGGTGCTTGTTTGAAAGTTCTGGTGATGAGGCATTCCGCCAAATGACTTCGACGGTCTGCTCGGGGAACCATCCGACAGGATCCACCGTTTCCTTTTCCCGTAGGGCCTTGAGGACATTCCGTGCAGACCACTGCCTGATGGACCGGTGGTCAAAGGTGTTTTCCCGCAGAAACTGCTCCACGAAGGATAGGTGGTACGGCACCGCCCAACTGCATGGTGCGTTCCGCGGCAATGTGACCAGGCCCATCCTTCGCAACACCGGGGACAGATAGAACCTCAGCACGTAGTGACACTTGGAGTTTGCGTACTGGGGATCTACACACAGCTTGATGCAGCCGCACACGAAGGTGGTCATCAGGATGAGGGCCGCGTTGGGTACATTTTTCCCGCCCTTGTCCAGAGATTTGAACATCGTGTCCCTCCGGACCCGGTCCATTTTAGATCCCCAGACGAAGCGGAAAATGGCTCGGGTGACTGCCACGGCGCAGGAGTGGGGTATGGGCCAGACCTGCGCCACGTAGAGCAACAACGTGAGCGCCTCGCACCTGATGACCAGGTTCTTACCCACAATGGAGAGAGATCGCTGCCCCCACATGCCCAACTTTTGTCGTACCTTGGCTACTCGCTCCTCCCATGTTTTGGTGCACGCCCCGGCCCCTCCGAACCATATCCCCAGCACCTTCAGGAAATCCGACCTGACGGTGAAGGGGACAAAGGATCGGTCAGCCCAGTTGCCAAAGAACATGGCCTCGCTCTTGCCGTGGTTAACTTTGGCTCCCGAGGCCAGTTCGAACTGGTCGCAGATGCTCATCAGTCTGCGCACGGACAGCGGATCCGAGCAGAAAACGGCGACGTCATCCATGTACAGGGAGGTTTTGACCTGAGTGCCTCCGCTGCCTGGGATTGTCACCCCTCTTATGCTCGCATCCTTCCTAATAGACTCAGCAAAGGGTTCAATACAGCAAACAAACAAGACCGGGGTCAGAGGACAGCCCTGTCTGACTCCAGATTTGATCGGGAAACTTTCAGATTCCCACCCGTTGATTGAGACTGCGCTACTGAACTGATGTTTGTGTAGAGCAGTTGGATCCAATTGCAGATTCCCTCCCCAAACCCCATTTTGGAAAGCACGTCCGTCATGTAGGTGTGCGATATCCTGTCAAAAGCCTTCTCCTGGTCCAGGCTGATGAGGCAGGTGTCCACCCTCCTGTCCCGTACGTAGGCGATCGTATCCCTGAGTAGCGCGAGACTATCAGAGATCTTCCTGCCGGGTACAGTACAGGTCTGATCGGGGTGAATCACCAACTCCAGAGCAGACTTGACTCGACTGGCTATGACTTTGGACAGAATCTTGTAATCAACATTAAGCAGTGAGATGGGCCGCCAATTTCTGATTTCTGCCCTCTCCCCCTTTATAGTGCATGTCCACCAGTACCTTCACTGCAACTTCCAGAGTGCTCCACTGATTCTTCTGTGGCCTCTCCCTCATCTACAAGCTGTCCTTTTGGTAAAAGCAACCAAAACCATGGGCTGGATTTTACCAGCCCCTCGACACTGTGGGTGGTGGCGGGGAGGCCCATAAAATGCTAGTGGGAGTAGCCCGCCATGACCCACGATGCTGAGAAGTGGTGGGGCCTTCATTAAAATGTTCAGATGAGGGTAATCATGCAAATTAACTTACCTGCCATCGGCAGCTGTGCCACGCCGATTGTACGGCCAACTGGTCGCAATTCGCGGGCCTTTGGACGTCTGAGATGAGACACTGGTGGGGAGGGAGCAGGAATAAAATTATCGGGGGGTGCAGTGTGGAAAACCTTTTCCAGTGGCGGTGGTGATGGTGGGAAGGGGTTTAGGGTCAAAGGCAATAATGTTCCTGGGGGGTAAGGGGAGGCCGTGAGTGAGAAGTCACTTTTTTGGGGGGGGTGGCTATGGCGAAAAACTGACTGCTTATTCATTGGGGGAGGGGGTATGATAGGGGATTTCAGGTGTCAACAGATCTTTATTTGAAGGTGTTAACAAGACTGTCCTTTTAAACATTGAAATTTCATCTAAGGGCTTGAAGCCCTTTAAAAATGGTACCTGCACGGTAGTGTAATATTGCACGGGCTATGCCGTGGCACCTCTGTGTTGGAAGGCCACCAACTTCACAGCGCGCCGCCACGGAGCGCGGCACACGGATAAAATTCAGCCCCAATGGGTCAACTTCCATTGACAGATTTTTGATCGACGGGGAATGGAGGGTTATGGGGTGCAGGCAGGAAAGTGGAGTTATGGCCACAATCAGATCAGCCATGATCTTATTGAATGGCAGAGCAGGCTGGAGGGGCTGAATGGCTGCCTCCTGTTCCTGTTTCTTATGTTCTTATTGCTTCTCTCATCTATCTTTTGACTCCTCCACTGCTTCTGTATTGCCAGATGACTTGTCAGACATTATTCTAACTTACTTCAGCCAAACACTGGAAAGACCAAAGCTATTGTCTTGGCTCCCCACAACAAAGTCTATATACTTATTCCTGACTCCATTCCCTACCCTGACCATTGTCTTGGGCTGAACCAGGATGTGTGTAACCGTAGCATCCTGCGTGATTATAATTCCAGATACTCCTCTTCACCTACTGCTACCTCGAACGTTACCTGTCTCCATCCCTACTTCAATGATCTGTTGCTGAAGCTCTCATTCGTGTCTTTGTCACCTCCTGGCTTGATTACTTCATTGCTCTCCATCCTCCATAAGCTTTAGTCCATCCAGACCTCTACTGTCCTTGTCTTATATGACAACAAGTTACTCCCATCCATCACACCCATCTTACGACACTACTTTGGCTTTTCGTTTCCCAATACCTCTAAAATAAAATTCTGATCCCACGATGCCTTTCTCTCCCTATTGCTTTAACTGCCTTTAGTAGCAATCCCCCAAAACTTTCTGTTCCTCTTACTCCGGCTTCTTGTGCATCTCGCCATTAGTTTGCTGTGCTTCAGGCATCTAGGTTGTACTTCCTGAAATTCTCTCCTTTAAACCCCCCGCCCCCCTGCCACCCTCTTCACCTTTTAAGATGCTCCTTAGAGCCCGCCTCTTTGACCAAGCTGTTGATTACCCCTTGTAATTGATTCTATGGCTTCGCGTCTGTTTTCCTTATTGCTGTTAAGTGATAAGGTTTTTTGTGTTAATTGCACGAAATGTTGTATTACCGTCGTCGTGACAAATCCGAGCTAAGATTTTCTGTCGCCAGCACACAAATTGATGCCAAAAACCATATAAGGACAGTTAAATATTGCGGATGCTGGAAATCTGAAATAAAACAGAAAATGCTGGAAGCACTCAATAAATCAGGCAGCATCTATGGAGAAAAAATGGTTAAAGTTTCAGGTCAATGATATTTCATCAGAACTGGAAGAAATTGGAGATTTAATAGTTTTTAAGTAAGTGCAGAGTTGTGGATAAGAAGAAGGGAAATCTGTGATACGATAGAGGGCAGGGGTGATTAAATGCCAAAAAGGGTGCTAATGAGATAAGTAAAGAAACAAAATTGGATCCGGAGGAGCATTACCATTTTATTTTTTTAAATTCCTTCTTGTGCAGTTCTAAAGTTGCAAGATGTTGAGTAACAATAAACTTATAATACTGTAGTAACGAAAGCATTCTGTCTCCAGACTGTTGATGAACTTTTGCAGACTGCATTCCTTTTTTGACTGAAACCATTGCTTTCTTACTCAGTGATGCCACTATTTATAAAATGTAAGTCTATGATTTAGTATGATGCTCCCTGCAAAAGCAAGTGTTCTCTTCCTCCATTGTTGTTGTTTAATTCTGCTCTTGCATGTGCCTGTAAGCAAAACTATGGAAAATTCTCTAGTATTATGTCATGGTGACCATTAAAATTCCATATAATTATTAATACCTCTATACACTGAATCTTGTAGCACTTTAAACCCTATCAAAGAAAATTTGTTGTATTGTCATAAATGCCTTTACTTCCTTTACTATGTACATGCCATGGTGGCTGTGAGCTACATGTCAAAGATAATTCACCTTAAAAAGGGAGAGGTTTGCATTCTGGATCTTCAAGTGGATTTTTAGATTAATTTTTTTTTACTAAATTACACTAGTTTTTGTTTTTTTCCTCTCTGCTCATCCAGGTAGGGGTGTTAGTGTTGGGGAATGGAACCATGTTTTGACAATATACAGCCATACTGTGTCAGCTTTTAAGGATTCCCAGGAAAGGTATACCACAGGTAGATGTCGCGACCTGTATACTGCCCCATCCCTCAGAAGAGCATTCAATAAGGCAACAGTAAGACATGATTTCCCCTTTCTCACTTGTGGCCTTTCTACATAAGATCGACAATCGGTGGCAAATTGGTTTTGTGCCATGGGCCCATTCCTATTAGAACCTAAACTTAGACTGTTCAGATGTGTCTCAGAGGCCAGACAGAGGAGACTTTTGTTCCTTCAGTCTGGGTTGGCTTTGAGAACAGCTCCCAGAAAAACCTGTGTCTAACCCACCTGAAGCTTTCAATTAATTTGGATCACGTTCATTTACTCTTCACAGTCAGTGAAATGTCATCTGCTGCTGTTATTAGGTGAAAGTGATTTGGATTGAAATGACTTTCCTGTTGGAAATGTCATGTTCGTTTGTGTAACTGGATTTCAATTATTCCAAACCTTTCTCAAATTGAATTGAATATGTTGGACTGTAGTTCATGCTGAATGTGCATTCTAAAATTACCAGTGATGTTATTAGTATTTAAAAGTTGTAATTTGTTGCAAGAATTACAGATTAGATAATTTTAAAGTACGAAAGGTATTTGAATGAGTAAAGCATCGTGATTATTGATACATTTTGTTTTAGGTTTTCAGCAGCTAACTTCTCATTCGCGCCTAATTCAAGGAACTTTGAATCAGTTTATACCATATAAGGGATGGAAACTTTATTTTTCAGAAGGTGAGCCTTCCTTTTGAAACTATTTGTAATGAAAATAACTTCAATTGGAATAATGATGGATGTTTGATAAATTAGCAAAAATTTAAAAGAAAATCTTAGAGCTTCCAAACAGATAACAACATGCATTTATATAAGGCCATTAACACAGGAAAATGTATCATAGTGCTTTCCAGGAGCATAACAGATGAAAGTTGACATCGCGCTAAAGAGATATTAGGAGGGATGACTAAAAACTTGAGCAAAGATGGAGATTTTATGGAGGAGAGAGGGGTGGCAAGGCTTAAGGCCTAGACAGCTGAAGGTGCATTCACTAATGGTGGGGTGAAGGGTGTGAGGGGTGCATAAGAGGTCAGAGTTGGAGGAACATGGAGTTCTTCGAGGATTGTAGGGCTGGAGGAGGTTACAGAGAAAGGGAAAGACGAAGCGATGGAGCAAATTGAACACCAGAATAATGATTTTTAAATTTGAGGCATTGGTGGACTAGGAGCCAATGTAAGTCAGCAAGCACAGGGATGAAGGGTGAGCAGGACTTGATGCAGATTAGCATATGGCTTAGAGTTTTGGATGAGTTCAAGTTTATTGGAGAGTGCAAGATGCGCATAGGTGAGCCAGCATTACACCAAGCAGCATAAGGTGATGGCAACCCACACATTTATGTAGTTAATTGATTTGCTTTTTGGCTTGTAACATCGCTTTTTAAATCTTTGCTGTGGAAAATTGCAGAAAAGCCATGAATAATTTGGGTTATTTCTAAGATGTACTTTAGAATACCATTAAGGGTGACTCTGAGACCATCTCAAGGCTCAGGTAGCGGACAGACTGGTTCTTTGCCATCAGCTGAATTCCTGATGACAGTGCTGCTTGCTTTTCAGTAATTATTGGCAGTTTTAGTTGTGCTTGGGGTAACTGTGCTAAAATGTTGTGATTTAAAACAAAAACTGATATTCAGACTTTTTCTTTAAAAGCTTATGTTGGGAACTCCCCTTTTGTACAGAAGATTAGCACATTTGAAAAGTTTTTCACAAATCATATTGATTTGTATGACAAGGTAAGAATCCTGGTTCCTCATCTTTGATTTTTCTAGTTTCAGTGTTTACTGTTTGTGGGTAGTCTTTCTTAACTAGCAATTTGGTTCACTGACTTGGGGGTGGGGGTAAGAAACAATACTTATAAAACTTTATTGTAAATAAATTTGACCAATAACTTTTTACTGATGTATTTTTTTTTTATTAATGAGCTGGTGTACATTTGGTAGTATTAAGATTTGACATAGAGTTTTGCCATACTGATTATATTTTTAACATCAAAAGAACACATTCAGTCCTGGACAGGTTTACCAGTTAAGTCTTTAAATTTTTAAAAATGCTGCAACAGTACAACTTCTTCATTGGCATGTGGCTCTCATACTGTATTGGAATGTTAGGTAAAAGAAAATAAATTAATTCAGCGCTGCTGGCTGTTCACATGTATGATACAAATAGCAATAAGAAAAGTTGAAAGTGCAATTCAGTTGAAAATGTAAAATATTTCTTTTCAAAGGATGAAATTGAAAGAAAAGGAAGTATCCTGATTGACTTTAAGGAACTTGTAAATGAAGAAGAACTCACTGCTATCATGCCAAATTTAGCCACTGAATTGAGGGATATGCCAGAAAAATTGTTGGATTGCTTGGGATTGGCAGTTCACCAGGTTAAGTATCACCTAACTCTTCTCTGTAACCATCAGCATACATATTTTCTTAACTTTACAAGATCTAAATGCATGTTTTGTGCTTTATGTTCCTTCACTTCTTTCAAAAACTGTAAAGTGAAAAGAATTGCTATTCTTTCTTAAAAAAATGGACCTTGGAGTATATCGCAACTTCTTTCTACTATTATACTACTGTCCTGAAAATCGTCTGATTGGACAGTTTATTTGTTCTATGTAAATTCAACTCTGTTTTATGAATGTAAACATTTTGGCTTAATTTATATTGCTTATACTGCATGCATTCAGGTAATAACTCGAGATCTTGAAAGACAGGCAGCTCAGTTGGAACAAGGGCTACCAAATGAAGAGACTCCAATTGTAAATGTCCCCTTTATTCATGCAAGGTAACTTTTATTCAAGAAACTTTTACGGCAACCTGAAAATATTTTCTTGAGAGGTTAAGTGAAGACTAAGTCTGCTGTAAACAGATAATCATCTGAAAGTCTAGTTATATGTTAGATAATTTTTCCTAGCTGTTGACTAACATTTTTCATTTGGCCAGTGCCTGTGTTTGTTTAGAGCAAAGAATTGTAATACTTTTCAGCATTTTACCTATGCAACAAATTGATGTAAATTGAAAAAATCTTTATGCTATGTTGGATATAGTGCGGTCATATGCACAAGCGTTGGAAATGTCAATGGATTCCAGGAAATTATGGGATTCTTAGGTCTTTTTCTCCCACTGTCCCTGCCCTACTCCAGATATTTAAGTAAAAGCAAAATACTGCGGATGCTGGAAATCTGAAACAAAAACAAGAAATGCAGGAATCACTCAGCAGGTCTGGCAGCATCTGTGGAAAGAGAAGCAGAGTTAACGTTTCGGGTCAGTGACCCTTCTTCGGAACTGACAAATATTAGAAAAGTCACAGATTATAAGCAAGTGAGGTGGGGGTGGGGCAAGAGATAACAAAGGAGAAGGTGCAGATTGGACCAGGCCACATAGCTGACCAAAAGGTCACGGAGCAAAGGCAAACAATATGTTAATGGTATGTGAAAGACAAAGCATGAGTACAGATTAGGTGTGAATACACTGAATATTGAACAGCAGCAAGTGCAAACCTGAAAAAAACAGTGGGTAAGCAAACTGAACAAACTAAGATGAAATGAAATAAATGCAAAAAAAGATTGTAAAAAAATGTAAAAAAGAATGTTTAAAAAAAAGGATATTTAAGATATTTAAGGTTTTGTCGCTCCAAGAATCCCATCTAGGCTAGGATTGGCCATGTATTCTAAAATCAGTACATTTGTTCTCTGATTACTTCAGATTGTAACTATGTATAATTTTGTGCTGGTCTGAAAGGGTGAAAATAATTTTGGCACTGAGTGATCAATTTTTGCTTGTGTCTCCTGTTTATTGTGCAGTGCATATTAGTATGATAATTACAGAGGGCACCAGGTTTAAAAAAATGCTTTTGGGATGAAATCATTGTCGTTTAAGTGCATCTCACTTAATTTGTATTTGAATTGTTCTAAAGTCAGTGTTAATAGTGGTACTTGAGTGTTCATTGAAAAATAGTTCCTATTAATTATGTTAGAACAAAAATATCTTTACATTTAACCATTGGAAGTTCAATCAGTGCATTCAATGGCTGCAGACCATCTTGCACTTCAAGTTAACCTGATCTAGTTTTCTGTTCTCTGTCACTAAAATAAGTACTGTAAGTTGGCCATGGCATGTGTGAAATGAGTTTGGGAAGAAGGCAGGTTTGGGGGAAGAGTGGTTAAAAGATTGTGGTTAGGAAAGAACTAAAGAGGAATAGCAAAAGAGGCCCCAAAGTGGGAGGAAGATGGGGAAAACTTAAAAAGAGCTCCATAAAGATAAGTAGCTGAATAATATTGTGATTCTTTTATTTGAAGCTATAACAGCAGGAGGTAACATACCAGGGAAAATGCAATGCATATATTCCTGTTGAAAATGAAGCAAACAGAATTTGGGAGCTGGAGTACATGGTAAGAGAGTATATTTGCAAAATCACAGTGCTGGAGTTTTGGGTATGTGACCGAAAAAAAGTTACAAGGCTTCTGTCTATGCTGTAACAATTCTGTGATTTTGTGAAATTTGGAGGAAAGCAAGGACTCGCAGGGTGGCAGAGTGGTTAGCACTGCAGCCTCACAGCTCCAGCGACCCAGATTCGGTTCTGGGTACTGCCTGTGTGGAGTTTGCAAGTTCTCCCTGTGACCACGTGGGTTTCCGCCAGGTGCTCCAGTTTCCTCCCGCCGCCAAAGACTTGCAGGTTGATAGGTAAATTGGCCATTGTAAATTGCCCCTAGTGTAGGTAGGTGGTAGGAGAATTGAGGGAAGGTGGGGATGTGGTAGGGAATACGGGATTAATGTAGGATTAGTACCTGCAGAGTCTCATCGACAGGTTTGCGGCTGCCTGCAATGAATTTGGCCTAACCATCAGCCTCAAGAAAACGAACATCATGGGGCAGGACGTCAGAAATGCTCCATCCATCAATATTGGTGACCACACTCTGGAAGTGGTTCAAGAGTTCACCTACCTAGGCTCAACTATCACCAGTAACCTGTCTCTAGATGCAGAAATCAACAAGTGCATGGGAAAGGCTTCCACTGCTATGTCCAGACTGGCCAAGAGAGTGTGGGAAAATGGCGCACTGACACGGAACACAAAAGTCCGAGTGTATCAGGCCTGTGTCCTCAGTACCTTGCTCTATGGCAGTGAGGCCTGGACAACGTATGTCAGCCAAGAGCGACGTCTCAATTCATTCCATCTTCGCTGCCTCCGGAGAATACTTGGCATCAGGTGGCAGGACCATATCTCCAACACAGAAGTCCTCGAGGCGGCCAACATCCCCAGCTTATACACACTACTGAGTCAGCGGTGCTTGAAATGGCTTGGCCATGTGAGCCGCATGGAAGATGGCAGGATCCCCAAAGACACATTGTACAGCGAGCTCGCCACTGGTATCAGACCCACCGGCCGTCCATGTCCCCGCTTTAAAGACGTCTGCAAACGTGAAATGAAATCCTGTGACATTGATCACAAGTCGTGGGAGTCAGTTGCCAGCGATCACCAGAGCTGGCGGGCAGCCATAAAGACGGGGCTAAAGTGTGGCGAGTCGAAGAGACTTAGTAGTTGGCAGGAAAAAAGACAGAGGCGCAAGGGGAGAGCCAACTGTGTAACAGCCCCGACAAACAAATTTCTCTGCAGCACCTGTGGAAGAGCCTGTCACTCTGGAATTAACCTTTATAGCCACTCCAGGCGCTGCTTCACAAACCATTGACCACCTCCAGGCGCTTATCCATTGTCTCTTGAGATAAGGAGGCCAAAGAGAGATAGTTAGTATAAATGGGTGTTGATGGTCGGCACAGACTCAGTGGGCCGAAGGGCCTGTTTCAGTGCTGTATCTCTCTATGACTTAATTAACTGGAATATGAGTTAGTCTGAAAGAGAAAGGAAAAAATAGGAGAGCTATATAAATAAATTGGATTTTATGGAGGAAGGAGAAAGTGGGCAAAATATGTGTCAGTTTTAGTTGATCGAGAGGTTAAAAAATGGGAGCTCAGTAAAGGGTCAAATAGAATGTAAAGATAACCATGATTAGATGAAAGACAGAAGTTTCATAGAGTGCAAATCTCCTCTGTATTGAATGCCCCCTTTTTTGTAAATGTGCCTATGTAAATATAGGAACATAATACTTAGGAGCAGGAGTAGGCCATTTGGCCCTTCAAGCCTGCTCTGCCATTCGGTAAAATCATGGCTGATCTGGTTGTGGTCTCAACTCCACTTTCCTGTCTGTTCTCCATAACCCTTGACTCCCTTGTTTATCAAAAATCTATCTAATTCACCCTTGAATAAATTCAATGACTGAGCATCCAGTGCTTTCTGGGGGAGAGAATTCCACAGACTAACCACTGAGAGAAAAAAAATTCTCATCTCTGTCTTAAAAGGGAGATCTAATTCTTAAGCTGTGTCATCTGGTTCTACTCTCCCCCACAAGAGGAAACATCCTCCCAGTATCCTCAGTACTTATCAAGTCCCCTCAGAATCTTAGATGTTTCAATAAGATCACATCTCATTCTGCTAAACTCCAATGGGTATAGGCCCAACCTGTTCAACCTTCCTTAATAAGATAAGCTCTTCATCCCCAGAATTAGTCGAGTGAACCTTCTCTCAACTGCTAATGCAATTAAATCCTTTTTCAAATAAGGAGACCAAAACTGTATACAGTGTTCCAGATGTGGTCTCACCATGGCTCTGTACAGCTGCAGTATAACTTCCCTACTTGTATTTGCTGTACCTGCATACTAACCTTTTGTGATTCATGTACTAGGACACGTAGAAAAGATTTTAAGTGCAATTGCAGTGGTACTTTTAATAAACTTAAAGATAAATATGGTAGAATAGTTTGTAGGAAAATAGACTACAAACCTTTTCTAAAACTAAACTTGTACAGTAGAAACTGAGTTAACATCAAAAAAACTAGTGAGCACCAACGAGTGGATAATGAGATATATTTGAATTGACCTTTTGGTTAATCTGCTCAAAAACACCAGGCATTGATAACTCGTAGATAAGGAAATTCTTTAGTTGCTTGTAGCTATGTTTTAATAATTTATATAAACGTAAGTAATTTAGACAATTTTTCATTTAATTACGGGAATTTTGAATTTCTCTTGCACGCACTTCAATATCTCTACCATAAGTGAAAGTGATTGCAAAGAAATGCAACTAGTATTTTTGTAGATTTTTTTTCTGTCCTATGACTCTGACTGTGTATTCATACCCAAGAAAGCCATTAGTACCAAATCATAGAACCATAGAAAAGTTACGGCGCAGAAAGAGGCCATTCAGCCCATCGTGTCTGGGCCGGCTGAAAAACTAGCCGCCCATTCTAATCCCACCTTCCAGCACCTAGTCCGTAGCCTTGCAGATTCCAGCACTTCAGGTGCAGGTCCACGGATCTTTTAAATGAGCTGAGGAATGATGTTGAAAGGTTGAATCATTTTGGAATAACTTTCAGGCAGGAAGGGGAACAAAATTTAATGAACTGTTGCTGGTTTTTGCTATTCTAAGAAACTTGTGGTATACACTGTGCACAATATAGGGACTTTTAAAAATCTGATCTGTATTTTCAAGGGTGGATTTCTCATTAGTCATTGTGAATCTGACCTCTAAATTAGTGTTGCATAAAAAGAGCAAATTAGATTGTCAAATTAAGGCTATTTTCTTCAAAGCATTGTCACCTGCTAGTTCTGTGCCATTTTTCCCCTAAACTTCATGTTCAAATCCCTTCACCTGGCTTCTGCTCTTCTTGCAGCACTGAGACAGTTCTGGATAAAATCACAAATGATATCCTTTATGACCATGGTGCACCATCCATCTTTATCCTCTACAAGGTGTGTTATGGTTGACTGCACTATATTTCTCCATAGCGTCACCTCTGTTCTACTCAGCAGGACTGTGCTTGCATGGTTTCACTCCTATCTATTTGATTGCAGTAGTTTGTCTTCCTGTCTCAACAGTGCCACCTTTTTTGGAATCTCACAAGGATCTTGCCTTGGTCCTCTCCTGTTTCTCATTAGCATTGCCCAATGGTGACAAAATCTGCTATCACTGGATCAGCTTCCATAGATACTGATGATACTGCCTCTCCAGCTCTTCTCTCAAACCCACAACCATGTCAGACTGCCCAACCAACATCAACATACTGATGCACCAAAACTGCCTCTAACTGAACATTAGGAAGAGAAAAACCATCAAATAAACTCTGCTTCCGTGTCAGAGGTCTCAACTCTCTCCCAGGCCAGTATCTCAGACTAAACCTTTGTGTCATTACTCAATGACAAGCTAAACTACTAACCCATTTCCTCTCCAGCTGCAACACTCCATTCCTAAACTTCTCTGTCTCACCATTTCCTTTCCTTACATTTTACAAACCTTCTCTCAACCCATCTTTGTGACCGAGCTTTTGGTTACCTGTCCTAATCACTTTCTACACCACCCCCCCCCCCCACCCCCCCCATCTCCATTGATCAGCATTTGTTTTTTTAAAAACATTTATTTCCTTCATTTCTCTAAAGTGTCTTGAAATATTTTCTACAATAAATACAAGTTCTGTTAGGTATGGATAAGTTGAGAATTGAATTATTATGTGCCTTTTGAATCTGAAGTATTGCATATTGTAATGGGACTGGGGCAGGATGCAGAGGGTTCAGTTGGAATTTATGCAGGGTGGAGATAAGGTAGGGCTAGAGATGAATGTTGTTGTAAAGGTACAAGTAAGCACTTTAGTGATGGATAAGTTGGAGTCTGAAGCTTGGTTCTCGGCCGAACAGGATACTGACATTCTGTACAGCTTGAGCAAGCAACTGGAGAGGTAGTGAAGTCCTTGGTAAGACAGCAGAGTGGTCAGTGAAGACCTAAAATGATGTCTTTGGTAAGGGCTCTAAAGTTAAAACGGGTAGCTAGAAAGTTTGATTACATTTTTTGTGATTTGTAAAGGCACTCATTTCATACATTCTGGCTTCTGTGTCAAATTGCTATCTTGATGCTTTTTTTTTTGAGATGCAACACAAATTTGAATGTGTTGGATAGGAGATGTGTGCTAGATGTGAATGGTTGGCATTCTTCCATCTACAAAGCAAACAATCCATTTAAGTGGGGTGTCTTCTCTAGGTGCACTTTTGCTGATGGCTGTGAAGGCCAATCCTTGAGAGGCAGGTTCTACCACAAGTGCTGCACGTGAAGCTGCCAAGTGGCACTGTGAGTTGTTTTTGACATTGATGCCTGTTGCCAAGATGCTTTAGTGCACATCGGTCCACAGGATGTGTTGTCATTTCCCTCTTTCGCCAGCTACTGTCTCCCAGGTGCGATAGTCGACATTTAGAGCCTTCATGTCACACTTGCAAGCAACTTTGAAGGGGAGTTTTGGGCGTCCTACTGGCTATCTGTCCCCGGCTATCTCACCATACAGAAGGTCCTTGGGAATGCAGCCTTCTTCCATCCTGCGGACATATCCGTTCCCCCAAAGCCACCTCTGTTTGGTTAGTACCAACACACTTGGGAGCTCTGCCTTTGAGAGGACTGCTGCATTTGTGATTTTGTCTTGCCAGGATATACCCATCGAAGTGATTTATGAATTTAATCCCTTATAGGCACTAAACCAATTCAGGCGTACATCCCTATGAATCTCCTTTAATTAAGTTCAAATTAGAGAAATTCCTATAGGCACTTATTTGGGTCCAAAGAATTGAACTAGTTTTCCTTTAAAGAAAGAAAACTAACAGAGAATATTACCAGCTTTCGGATAGCCATTTTAAAAAATAATTATGGCTAAGTCATAAGTATCCCAGATATTATAAGGGTCTGGGAAACTCTTCAATACGTATCTCTCCACTTGAAGAGACACAGAGAGGGGGTTCGTGTAGTTGTATACAGAATGCTGCATGAGACGATTTATTAACTTTTATATATTATTTAAAGAATTGAACATGTAATACACCTTTAAGTGGATAAGTATATCACAATATCAAATATTACTAAGAGATGTAGCACATAATATTTCTAAAATAGAATCCAAAAGTTTAACTTTGCTAATGTTACAGCAAAATATCTTTAAATTTTGATGGATATTCTAAGTAAACTTTTACCTTAAATTCTCCAAGTAAGCCATAGGGTGAGAAGTATTGTTGAGGAATTCACTTCTAATTTTTGCTTCAGAAACTCTCATGTCTATACTGTTTCTAAGGTATCATCTGACTTTTTAGCATATGGGTGTTACCTTTCCATGTGTTTTTCCTGCTTTCAAGATCCATATATGGGAATATTATTAACTATCATCTCCACTTAATGTTTTGCTGGAATTCCCCTGCTCTTGAAGTTGTGAGCATTTATCTGGTCAAAATGTTTATAATTGTATTTACTTGACCTCTTTTCCTCTAAGTACTATTCTATTTATTTTTTTATTATCTATAATTGTGTTTTTTATGGTGCCTTCTAACAACCTGTTGAATCGATCTGTCTACATCAGCAACCCCATCAACTAATTAAGTCTATTGCTGCCTCTTACCGATGTCACACAGGATATTTCAATGTGTTTTTATCCTCCCACGTCCCTGGCAACAGAAATGCTGAAATGGATTTCCCAACTTAAATGGTGTTTCTGGTTCACATTCTGTTTTAATAGGGACCTTGACATTTCTAACTACCTTCATAAAGGGGAATTTCATTGAGTCTTGAAAGCTGACCATTTATTCAATCTTTAACTCTAAGAGGTATAATATGTTAACTATATCTAAATTCTACCTAATTAAGCCTATTATACCTATGTTTCATCCCACCATAATGCGCTGCAGACAGCAAAGATGGAAATAATTGAGCTGCTTTTCCTGGTAGCTGTAAGTCTCCTATGTTTCACAGCCGTACAGCAAGGTGCTGAGAACACAGGCCTTATAAACCATCATCTTGCACTGCACTGTACAGTTTGATGGCTCCACTTCCAACAGTGCTCATTGTACTATTTTTATAATATACTAAAGCATGTTTTTAATTTTTATTCCTATTTTCAGTTTGCTGATTGGTATGGCACCCACTTGTTAATTGTGATTTGTCGTAAATTCAGATTTTGTATTCATAAAACATCTGCATGTGAGGTCTAACACCACAGCATGTGCAAACATCCAATATGTGCCATTTTAATTTTATTAATATAAGCACACAAGTCTCATGCAAAATGTGTACATTTTCAGGGTCTATAACTATGAGCCTTTGACGTCGTTGAAAAATTTACGAGCTAACTGCTATGGCAAATATGTTGCTCTGCGTGGAACTGTTGTCCGTGTCAGCAATGTCAAACCTTTCTGCACTAGAATGGCCTTTACATGTAATACATGTGGAGATATTCAGAGTCTACCTCTTCCTGATGGAAAATACACACTCCCTACCAAGGTATTGTGCTATTATGTCAGAGAGAAAAACTGTATTGATAAGTTTTGAATTATTTGAGGAAACTAAGTTCAAATTCTTTCTAAAGTGTTTAGCACCAGATTGTCGCAGTCGATCCTTTACACCGAATAGAAGCTCTCCATTAACAATTACAGTAGACTGGCAATCTATCAAGTAAGTGAACCTTTGGTTAAAGAGCTTTGCATTTTATGTATTTCTAGTTTGTAAAAAATAAGTTATTATTCGATCCAGCTGACCAGAAGGACCTGACCTTGGTGGCATTGTGATTCTATTTGGTGCTTTCACTGGGAGATATATAGTAGTACTTGTTTAAGATGGTATTATACTCTGTTTCCAACTTGTGGAAGAACTGCAAGGAAAATTTATAGCTCAAAAGAATTGAAATACTTGACACTTAAATAAAATAACTAGGCGATCTTTCATTATATTTCCCAGTCAAGACCAAAGGCACTTTTAAGGTCAAGCAGTGTTAGAGGGTATAGAAATAATTAAACTAAGATGGGGGAGGGGTAGTTTTTTTATTCATTGTTGGGGGGGTGCGGGGAGTTGGTTGGAAGGCATGATTTGGCCTCAACGTAGGAGGGAGGACTGATTGTTCCATCGGGTAGGAAAGAGGTGGGGTGCAACAAGGTATGAGTGTTCCAGAAAACAACTTTTTCCTCGGGGAGGGGCAGGGAGTGCTGAAGGCACTGTCTTTTGCAATAATTCTTCAGCCTTTTGCTTTAGGTGGCCATGTCACATAATGGTATGCTGACATCAGCAGCTACACACTTACTATGTTGTGACCATATCCCATTTATAATATATAAGAAGTTATTGGCACATGGCACCGTGTAGGTTCAAGTGTTCATTTTCCCACTTTAGTTGCTTCAGTGATGTAAAAGTTTAGTATTGGTACCTGTATGTATAGAATTGCAGTTTGTAGCTGAGATGCTATGGAATTGATGGTCTCCAGGAATATGTGTTCTTTTTAAAGTACAAGAGCAAATGTACTTTTGCCATACACAAATGGGTGTTTGTTTTAACATGGAAAGGCCTTTTCTCATTTAGATAAAGTAGTACACACGCTTGGATCTTGTTTTAACAGATTACAGGAGCTTTCATCGGACGATAAGAGAGATGCTGGGAGAATTCCTCGGACTATAGAATGTGAGCTTATCCAGGACTTGGTAGACAGTTGTGTTCCAGGAGACATGGTAACTGTCACAGGGATTGTCAAGGTGGCAAACAGTAGTGAAGGTATGACAAAAGTTTGCATAAATTGCACACTTTTTTGTTTGCTGTCCAGAATATCTGCACCAAGTGATGGTGTGATGACTTTGTTACAGTTTCAATGACCTCTGTCTTCTACCCCCCTCAGCTCTTAATATAAAATCTCCATCTCCTTTTCTCTATCTTTCATATCAATAGAAGAAAAGGTATGGAAATAGTTTAAAGGAGTTGCAAAGGGTGCAGTGTGGAGTATTTCCAGTATAAAGTACTCTCATCCATGCATCAATGTGTACAATCTAACAAAACTCCGGTAGTGTTGATTTTTAAACTAATTTCTGTTCCTTTGGAGAACTGCCATTTTAAGCCTTCACTTTCACCTGGCATGTTTCTAATGATGGAGATTACTGATGTGCCCTGGGGTGATTATACTGGTTTACCTGCAAGCTAACACTTCATATCAATGTGGATGCTGATCTGGAGGTACCCAAACTAAGAAAGGATAGTTTTGGCTGGGTGCTGCTGTGCCAAATTTATATTGGAGAACTGATTGATCGGAGCATGTTGGAAGACAGTAAGCCATCATGTGGTTCAGATCATTGCAATATTATCTGAATCACCTAATGTTTTGCAGTTTTGAAATGCATTCCAACCTGTGCTACTCTGTATAATGTATGCATGTAGCCAGTATTTTATTTTTGGCACAATATAACGATAAATAATGGTAGTGGCAGCTGTTGTGATTGTCAGCACAGTTCTTGAACCAAAACAAGTTATTGAGACGAAAGTGATACTGAGCTTTTGCCACAGTATATTCAAGTAGAATTGCTTATCTGTTAATTGATTAAAATCCTTGAGTTAGTAACACTGTCAAAATCCCAGAACATTTGAAATCAGTAATACCCTTGTGCACATTCGGGATACTGTCAAATTCGTCAGGCCTTTTTTTTAATGCGTCCACCTGAAACAAGTGTCGGCCTCTTTTCAGTATTGAAATATGGGTTCTGCGCTTATTTCGCAACCCATTTGTGAAACTTGTTATGAGTAATCTGAGCTTGTGCTGAAGAAACAGGTAGCTTTTTTATATGTACCATAATATGGAGCAGGAACGAACGTGAGTCTCCATGTTGCTGCCCATATTGGAGCTCAGCAAAGCAGCGAGCTACCTCTGGAGGCACGACAGGCACTGGCAGTTTGCTAGAGTTACTAAAATGATGCCCGAGACCCAATTTCTGTTGTGCCTTGCGGGTCTCCTGATTCAGGCACCCATGGGCCATACCAAATATTTACCCTGACTTTCTTCTGACTTAACTGTGATTAAGGCCATGGAAGAAGGTTCACTAGATAGCTCTATTTTGGCTATATTTTATTTATATATTATATGTATATTCATTATTCTGTTTTACTTTTTAGGGAAGACTAGAAATAAAGATGACAAATGCATGTTCTTTTTGTATATTGAGGCCAACTCTATCAGTAATGGTAAAGGACGGAGAAATGAGAGTTCTGAAGAGGTATCTGGTGATACAACCTCCATGGAGTTTACACTTAAAGAGCTTTATGCAATTCAAGAGATTCAGGCTGAAGAAAATCTTCTCAAATTATTTGTTAAGTATGTTGTATCCTCTTTATCTAAAAGTGCTGTTTGGTATCATTTTGAAAGGCATCTACAGATCTTTTTGTTTTGCAGCTCATTGTGTCCTGCTATATATGGTCATGAGGTGAGTGCCATGGTACAGTAAGAAAGCTACCATTAATTTATAAATAATACATTTTTTGTGCTCAAACAGCTTAATTTAATTGTATTTTGGTGAATGTAAGCTCCCAATAAATGGATGTTTTCTTTGCAGCTTGTCAAAGCAGGATTGGCACTGGCACTCTTTGGAGGCTGCCAAAAATATGTGGATGATAAAAATCGCATTCCTATCCGAGGTGATCCTCATGTGCTCGTAGTTGGTGACCCCGGACTTGGAAAGAGTCAAATGCTGCAGGCAAGTAAAGTTATCATATACAAAAATCTCCTTTTATAGGCAAAATGTAAGGATTTTCAAACTTATATAAATCATTTTTTTTTTAAATGTCTTCAATGCTTTTTCCAAAGATATGAACTCCTACTGAGGAACAGTTGTAGGAGTGTCAGCCATCCCCTCATATCTTGTTCAAGTACCCATTCCTTTGTGAGTGTTGGTACACTGTTAGAGCACGGAGGTCAGCTGGTTGCGTATCCAAACGTCTGGAATTGATATCCATACAGCTGACAGTGGTCTGAAGCACACACCCTGGCAGATTTTTTTTTTCTTTCCCCTGTTTAGCCCAATTGTAATACCTCAGTGCTTGTTTACCCCACTGAGTTCCAAAGTGCTGGAGCTAGGTACTACCACATTATGGAAATCCTGGTGCTTTCTACAGTTCAGCTTAGTTCAGTTCCACTGGCTAATGTTTCAGTTTTCAAATGAAGCAGACTTAGACTGAACCTGATCCCAATTTTGGATGTGGTGGACAAACTAGGCACTGTGTTAGAAAAAATGGGTGAAGTTGTGATTTATATACCAATCTTGTAGATACCTCATTAAAAATAGAGGGGATTTTTGGCAACACTACAATATAAATCTATTACTCAGAATTCCTTATACTCAATTTCTGATGCCTTCCATTTTAGGCAGACATTTCCTGAGGGATAAAATTTGTCCTTGAAATAACTATAGATGGTGATTTATTTGAATTGATGTGTAGTTCATTTAGTTGAGAATATTACTCAAGGGAGAGACAATATACAATAAAATATTTAAAATGTCACCAGTGCTCAGACTTAATACGGTATGTGATTTCCAAAAGGTATCAGGTGCATGTTTGATGTTTTGCTTCTATTTATTGTCATCTTCAAAACCATGGTGCTAGTTATGCACTTTACAGATAAGTATATTTAGCTATATTTTATGCTGAAGTGCCCATTTGCAATTTTATTTCTAGGCAGTATGTAATATTGCCCCACGGGGAGTATATGTCTGTGGTAACACCACCACTAGTTCTGGACTTACTGTAACTTTATCAAGGGACAGCGGAACAGGAGATTTTGCATTGGAAGCAGGGGCTCTTGTACTTGCTGATCAAGGTAATTAATAAATTGGTTATACGGTAAAGACTGAATGCATAGCTAATTACGCAGCCATGAACTATAACATACACGTGTATTGGGAGTATGTCTGACTATGGTACTTGACTAGGAGTTTAGGAAATTAATTGTAAAATTGATTCAATCTGACCAGTTAGTCTGTGGGAGGTTTTCTGTTTATAATATTTGTCAGTTACTTAAAAGGAAATGGAGCAGTAGTACAGCGTGCCATGGAGTAGTGGACCGGGTTTCAGGCTCACAGTGGCAGAACACATTGCACTCTTGGCCATGTTTGGTACATCACCAAGGGATGGGGGGGAGGTAATTACATTCTCAAAAAATAATAGCTCTGGTATGTTCACTGCTATAGCAAATATATTTGCAATTGCAATGGAACTTCTTAGTGCATGCTGAAAGATTGGGATTTGATTTGAACCAATGTCATCTGTTAATTTTATACTGTTGAAAGGTACTAGTCAGGCTTGCTGTTGTTTCCCTTATTAAACCCCTCAAGTCAGCCATTGATATGTTCTGAAACTTATTCCCAGTTATGTACCCCTCTGTCATTGCATTCATTCTTATTCCTTAATGATTTGTTCCTTTTAAAAAATCTAAGTCATTCTATATTCCATTCTTTCTTCCTGTCTAACTGCTTTTAATTTCTATTTTCATATATTTGAAAAGTTTTGATCAACTGTATCCTATATTTTGTGGAATTTATCATGTGAAAAAATATTTTCTGTTCTTTGATCAGATCAAAATGATATATTTGATTGTAATTGGCTAAGGGATAGGAAGCAGTGAGTAGTGGTGAACAAATGTTTTTCTGACTGGAGAGAAGTATGCAGTGGGGCTGCCCTTTCCCAGGAGTCAGTATAGGCCTGTTGCTTTTTTTGTTGTATATAAATGACCTGGACTTGGATGTAGGAAGTACAATTTTTGAAGTTTGCAGATGATGCAAAATTCGGCAATGCAGTAAATTACAAGCAGGATAGTAGCAGACTTCAGGAGGACATAAACAGACTGGTGAAATGGACAGGCATGAGAGATGCAATTTAATGTGGGCAAGTATGAAGTCGTTCACTTTAGGAAGAACAGCATGTAGAAGCAGCCTAATCTAAATGGTACTATTTTGAGAGGGGTATAAGAGCAGAGAGCCCTGGTATTCACAAATTCTTGAAGGTGACAAGGCAAGTTGATCTGGTTAAGAAAGGGTATGGGATACTGGGCATTGAATATAGAAATAAGGAAGTCATGCTAAATCTTTGAAAATCACTAGTTAGGCCTCAGCTTGCTTTCCTTAGAACAGAAGTTCAGGTGAGACCTAATAGAGGCATTCAAAATTATGAGGGGTTTTCATAGTGAAAGTAAGGAGAAACTGTTTCTCTGGCAACTAGAGGTCATAGATTTAAAATAATTGGCAGAGGAACTAGAAGGGAAATAAGGAGAAATTTTTCACAAAGTGTGTTTTTCTAATTCTTCTAGATCATCCTCGAATTTACTTCTTTGTATTCTTTCATGGGATGTGGGCGTCGCTGGCTAGGCCAGCATTTATTGCCCATCCCTAATTGCCCTTGAGAAGGTGGTGGTGAGCAGTCTTCTTGAACTGCTGCAGTCCATGTGGTGTAGGTACACCCACAGTGTTGTTAGGGAGGGAGTTCCAGGATTTTGAACCAGCAACAGTGAAGGAACGGCGATATAGTTCCAAGTCAGGATGGTGTGTAGCTTGGAGGGGAACTTGCAATGGGTGGTGTTCCCATGCATTTTCTGCCTTTGTCCTTCTAGGCGGTATAATTCATGTGTTTGAAAAGTGCTGTCGAAGGAGCCTTGGTGAGTTGCTGCAATGTATCTTGTAGATGGTACACACTGCTGCAACTGTGCATCGGTGGTGGGTGGGGTGCCAGTCAAGCGGGCTGCTTTGTCCTGGATGGTGTCGAGCTTCTTGAGAGTTGTTGGAGCTGCACTCATTCAGGCAAGTGGAGAGTATTCCATCATACTCCTGATTTGTGCCTTGTAAATGATGGACAGGCATTGGGGAGACGGGAGGTGAGTTACTCCCTGCAGAATTCCCAGCCTCTGACCTGCTTTTGTAGCCACAGCATTTATGTAGTTGGACTAGTTCAGTTTCTGGTCAATGGTAACCCCCAGGATGTTGTTAGTGGGGGATTTGTTGAATATCAAGGGGAGATGGTTGGATTCTCTCTTGGAGATGGCCGTTGCCTAGCACTTGGGTGGCGGGAATGTAGCTTGCCACTTATCAGCCCAAGCATGAATGTTGTCCGGGTCTTGATGCATATGGATACGGACTGCTTCAGTATCTGAGGAGCCGTGAATGGTGCTGAACATTGTGCAGTCGTCAGCGAACATCCCCACTTCTGACCTTATGATGGAGGGAAGGTCATTGATGTAGTAGTTGAAGATGGTTGTGCCTAGGACACTTCCCTGATGAACTCCTGTAGTGATGTCCTGGGACTGAGATGATTGACCTTCAAAAACCACAGCCATCTTCCTTTGTGCTAGGTACGACCCCAACGAGTGGAGTATTTTCCCCCTGATTCCCATTGACTCCAATTTTGCTAGGGCTGCTTGATGCCACACTTGGTCAAATGCTGCCTTGGTGTCAAGAGCAATCACTTTCACCTGCTCCACCATTAGTAGCTGTGCCTTCAGCTGCCAAGGTCCTAAGTGCTGGAATTCCCTCCCTAAACCTCTCCACATCTTCACCTCTCTTTCCTCCTTTAAGATGTTCCTTAAAACCTATCTCTTTGTCAAGCTATTGGTCATCTGCCCTAATTATTATGTAGCTCGTTGTCAAATTTTGCTTTATAGCACTCCTGTGAAGCACCTTGTGATATTGTACTGATGTTAAAGGTGCTATATGAATGCAAGTTGTTCAGATCTGGAACGCAATACCTGAAAGAGTGATGGAATCAAATTGCACTGGAGATTTTAAAAGGCAATTGGACATGTATTTGAAGATAACTAATTTGCAAGATTATGAGGAAAAGCTGGATGTGGAACTAAATTGGACAGGTCTTTCAAAGAGCTGGCACAGGCACAACCAGCTGATCAGCCCCCTCCAGTGCCGTAGGATTCTATATCAGCCCACCATCTATGTATAGGAGTGAGGATTTGGCTCTTATAGATCTGAAAGATTGGGTGCTTTTTGCTCGGATAATGCCTCAGCCTCTCAGCTTAGGCTTCAGGATCTACTGTTAATTGTCACTCAAATTGTAATTCTGCACTTTTTTTTATATGCTTTATGGATTTGAATATGTGCTTTCTTTTCAGTTTATCCCAAAGCATTGGCAGCAGAGTTACTTTGGAGTTATTGTTTATTCAGAAATTGCTAGAATTACTCATTTATTTTAGTAAAATTGACATTTCTGTTGTTACAACCATGAAAACGTACTTTACTAAATTTTCTCTGATCTATTTCAGGCATTTGTTGCATTGATGAGTTTGATAAAATGGGAAACCAGCACCAAGCCTTACTGGAAGCCATGGAGCAACAGAGCATCAGTCTCGCCAAAGCTGGAATTGTTTGCAGTTTGCCAGCCAGAACGTCTATTCTTGCAGCTGCTAATCCAGTTGGAGGCCACTACAGTAAAGCTAAAACAGTCTCTGAGAACTTAAAGTAAGTTGTACTTGCATAATTAACATTTTGGATTATTTTCTGCTTTGGCATTTCAGGTAATATGAAAAGACAAACTCACGGTTTGATGGTTGTGTTTTGGTCTTCTGCATTATGTAATAGTAGGATGTGTATTTCTCCCTATGATTTGTCTCGATGACTTTCTTGTATCAGCAGTACTGTCAGAGGGAAACAGCAGCTGGAGGTTGAAGTAGAAAAGAATGTTAAATCTCATGGAAGTAATCCAAGGTCAATCTTTATAACTGGTCAATGGGAGTTGCATTTGGGTAACTAAAAGGCCGGAAATAAATTTTAAAAACTGAAAGTAAAACCAATCGACTATTAGTTCAATATAAAATTCTCAACTCTCTCTGAATCAGTTTTTAATTTCCTTGCAAAGCACATCCATATTGAAAATTATATTTACTTCAGCATGGAGGAATATTAAGCAATGTATGTATGAATTGTATGTTGTGCTATTTTTTACATGATGAAATGCATGCAGAAATACCTCAGCAACAAATAGTGTTTTTCATGTTTGAAGTAGCTTTCATTATTTATGTTTGCTGTTTTAGAATGGGAAGTGCCCTACTTTCAAGATTCGATTTGGTATTTATTCTGCTTGATACTCCAAATGAAGATCATGACAACCTTCTTTCTGAACATGTCATGGCCTTGCATGCTGGGAAGAAAGCAACCTTGAGCAGTGCCACAGTTTCACGTCAAAGCACACAAGACAGCAATACTTCAGTACTTGAAATTGCTTCAGACAAACCATTATCAGAAAGATTAAAGGTACAGAAGTGTGCAGTAATGGTGAAATAGTGAAACCAGAAATGATTTGTTTGACTGTATAACTAGTGTATTTTATAATATGCTTATAGTCATGTATAAGTCAGCATCTTGACAGTGGCTAAGATTAAAGTATTAAACTCCCACTGCCCAATTGTCCAAATTAGAAGTTAAAATCTCTTGGCCATCAGAAAGGCTGTTATACAGATTCACCATTGGGTTGTGTCCAGGACTTCCTGAACATCAAAACTCCTCAAAACAGAAATACATACAGTGATAACATCAGATGTGGGAGAGAAAGGAAAAAGAAAAGCTTGCATTTAAACAGACATGATAAAGTGCTATCAGAAATGTCTCTGTGCTTCACCTACTATGAATTACATTTGAATTGAAATGACTGTTGCATGCAGGGAAACGCAGCAGCCATTTTGCACACAGAGTCTCACAAATAGTAATGTTATGAAAGATCTGTTGTGAACACAGAAAACTTCAGGACACTTGGAGAACTTTGGGATGTTCTGAGGTTGTGAAAGGCATTATATAAATGCAAGTTTGTTCTTTGAATAATGCCATGGGATATTTAGTGTCCATATTGAATGAAGCAAGTGAGTTTAGTGTCTAATTCAAAGGGCAATGTCTCTGCCAATGTAGCACTCTCTTGGGACTAAATTAATTGCTCAGTTGCTTGGAGAAGGGGGCATGAACTTATACACTCCTAATTTGGAGCCAACTATCTTATCAACTCAGCAAATCTGACATGATGTGGAGAAGCTGGAAAAGCAAAGACTATATTGGGATGCTAATAACGCAAAATTTAGAACTAAGAAATAGCTGGGGAACTGGATATTATCGTGGGTTTATTGTCCTTTCACTTTTATTGTCTGGATTTAAATCTGTCCCATTCTATCCTGATAGGATGAAATGAGTTCTTAATGGATGTGGATCCACAGCACAAAATTATCCACAGCTAGCACAGTTTAACACTTTCACTCAAGGGTGGAAGGTATGGGAAATGGAAAAATCACATTGATGCTTTTTTCTAAGGTTGAGGTTAAGGTAGATAGATAGATGAATCAGTAAAGGGAGCTTTCTCTGCATTTGGCTGTGATTTACTTGATCTGGACTGCCTGCTGCTGTCATTGTGCAGAAAGTGTAAAAATGTTCCACTCCTGACAATTCTAATGCTCAACTTCAGTAATAAATGGGAAACAGCATGGATATAGTAAATTAGAGATGCGGGTAATTGAATATAGGTGTCTGAATTAAATTAACCATTGTTGTTTTTAAGACTCTACTAGACTCCAGATTATTAGAATTGTGACCTTGAAACATGTTTCTAAAAGTTTTGATATTTTAACACATTTCCTTTTTCGATGATTGGCTACAGATATCTAATAGTTTGTGTTCTCCACTGTGTAGCATTCTGATCCAAAGAATTTGTATTTAATAGCTTTTCCCTGGAGAAAACTTTGATCCTATTCCTCATCAGTTATTAAGAAAATATGTGGGATATGCACGCCGTTATGTTTGTCCAAAGTTATCTGTTGAAGCAGCTCAAGTACTTCAAGAGTTTTATCTGGAGTTGAGGAGACAAAATCAAGGTCCAGATAGCACTCCAATTACTACCAGACAGCTGGAGTCTCTTATAAGGCTTACAGAGGTAAATAAGGACGTATTGTTCAAAGTAATTTTGGGCATTTTCTGAAACATTATTTAAACCCGAAATATGTGAACATGCTTAAAACGTATGTCAGAATTGCTGCATATTGCTTGTTTTTCTATTTTCTAAAAATGACGCATGCTTATGAGTATTGTTCACATTAGGAATTTATGACTCACGAGTAAATTCAGATATTCTGCACTTCTGACTGGAAAAGTTGCTCAAAGAGAGCACAGCTTGAAGGATTAGCAGTATGGTGTTGTAATTTTAGCTCTTTTGACAGTGCTGAATTTATTCTACTAAATCCAACAATCTTGCAGCATCCTTTTGTCACATTAGGGGTCAAATATACCTGTTATCCTTCATATTGAGAACAAGGTAACTCTTGGGGAGGAGAATAAGTGATCTCAATGGCCCAGTTTTAGTAACCTCACAAATAGCATTCTGTGATCAAAAGGGTGGCAAGTGATCTGTTCCTTCGGGCTCTATCAATCTTGATCTTGGCACTAAAGGCATAGAAGGTCAGCTGAAACAGAATTCTTCCCCCTTTTCTGTGGTGCAACACTTGACAATAGTTAGGAGTTTTCACCTGCAGCGGGTCAAAAAAACTCCTGCGGTGGTTCAGAGTTCAGCAACCTGCTCTCCTCAAGTTAAACCTTGTGGCGTCTGCCTTGACATCATCATTAACCTTGAACTGACCTTCAAATCGCACATCACGACCATCACTTAGACCACCCATTTCCACCACCAAAACACTGCCTGCTTCCATTCCTATCTTACCCCAATTCCTGCTGAAACAGTCACTTATGCCATAGTTGCTTTCTGACTCTGCAAAGATCTCCTTTATGGCCTACAGAGCTGCTAACACTTAAACATCAACTCTCCCAGAACATCACTGACTGTATCCTATTTATACTATTTTTGATCATCCATCAGCCCTATCCTTGCTGAGGTACCCTATCCATTGCCTATTGATTTGAAAGTTGGGATCCTCATTAAAAAAATTCCCTCTAAGGCTTTGCTCCATCCAATTTGTGTAACCATCTCTAGCTCTGTCGCCCAGGCTGCATTTTTCACTTTTGATTCTGGCCTACTGAGTTTTCCTCCTTCCCCCACCCCCACTTCTCCCTCCACTGCACCGTCAATTGTAAATTCTTCAAGTATCATGGCATAATTCTCTGAAATTTTCTAAAACCTTGTTTCTAGCCATCTTCAAAAGCCTCATTGAAACTACCTCCCCTTTTAATCATCTTTTCTAAGTCTTCTGCCAGTTTCTGAATCCTCTCCCATTGTGAAGTATCTAATATTTACAAGATTATAGTGGCATTGCGAAAGTTGCTATTATTTGGCACTAAAGTGCATGCTCATTGGAAATATTTGGGAGCAGACTGATTTTCCCTGCATCTGTATCTCTAGTTCAAATGTTGCTGTACTATGTTCTGATGCATGGTAATTATTGTTCTGTTCAGTTCAGTGTGCATTGATGTTGGAGATAAAAAGAAACTAATTTCTGTGTTTTGAAAGGCAAGAGCAAAATTAGAACTCAGAGAAAATGCAACAAAAAGTGATGCAGAAGACGTGGTGGACATCATGAAACATAGGTAGAGGCTTTTCTTTAAAATGAACTTTATTTAATCTTTCCAGAGTGAGCAGAGGCAAGCATAAAGATACAAAATATGCAAAGCTACAACATGGAACAAATAATACACAAACACGGGCTAATTGAACTGTTGACTGAGCATAATTAGGAGGAAGAAATTAATTTATCTCTAATGCTTCCAGGATGTGCCGGGAGCTGATAAGTTTTAGTGATTTACTCAACATTTGGAGGGCAATGGGTACAATTAATAATCTTTGATTTGATTATTATTAGTTGATTTTTTTTGTAGCCATGGCAAAAAAAGCTTATACTTCACAACTGCTTAAGGATCTTTTCCCCACTTTTGAGATTGCAAGAGCTCATTGGAGCTGCAATAATCCAAATCAAGTAAGGAGATTTACACCTTTTATGAAGTAAAACACAAAGTTTTCCTATTTTACAGCCCATCAAGCTTTAGCTGGAGTCATTGGGGTCTGACAGGAAATTGTATATTTGGAGGTATGGTGAAAACCAGCCCAAAGTTGTTACTGAATTTGCAAAGATGGGCCCCAGTCCAAAATCTGACTTGGAACTACATGCCAATTTGGAAAACCCCATCTGGGTTAGTAATAGGATTTATCTGAATTATAGGCATAAATTGGCAGGTTGATAGAATGATATGACTGGTACCACAGACCATAAGATAAGATCCAGGAATGTTTCCACCAGGTGAGGTCAGATTGGAAATGGGAAGAAAACAGCACTTCTGCTCCATCACTATCCATGAGCCATTTGTACACTGAACACATTTGATAATAGTTTACAGAAATATGAAATTACCATGCTTCCTGTGCTATAGGCACTTAAGATTGCTTAGTATTTTCCAGCTATATCTTTCTATTAATAATGTAATAAAATAAAATCTTGAGTATCCACTTCTTCCATCTCATTTCCTGTTGCACCTATTTATGCATAGGTTGTTTCCACAATTTGTTTTTCACATTAATATGTTTCTATTTAATTTATTTACTTCTGTGTTTTCCATGCCTGGTCTCCAAGGTAGATAATAATGCTGCCTACTTAACTCTCGATGTCTTCTGGGTCAATCTCTAGCCCAGGTAACCCTTCATAAATTATTTGGATATGGGGATCAATTGTAATTTCCAAATTTGCTGATGACACAAAACTCGGAGGGAATGTAAGTTGTGATGAGATGCAAGAAGGCTTCAAGGGTATTTGGACAGGCTAAGTGGATGGGCAAGAACATGACAGATGGAATATAGTGTGAATGTGTGACGGGATCCACTTTGGTAGAAAAAAACAGAACGGCAGAGTATTTCTTGAATGGTGAGAGGTTGGGATGTGTTGATGTCCAAAGAGGCTTGGGTGTCCTTGAGTCATTAAATGCTAGTATGTAGGTGCAGCAAGCAATTAAGAAGGCAAATGGTATGTTGGCCTTCATTGCAAGGGAATTTGAGTACAGGAGTAAAGATGCATTGCTGCAATTGTAGAAAGTCTTGGTAAGACTGCACCTGGAGTATTGTGCACAGTTTTAGTCACCTTATATAAGGAAGGATAGACTTGCCATAGAGGGAGTGCAACAGAGGTTCACCAGATTAATCCCGGGATGGCGGGATTGTCATATGAGGAGAGATTGCAGAAATTGGGCTTGTATTCTCTAGAATTTTGAAGAATGAGAGTTGATCTCATTGAAACTTATAAAACAGTTACAGGGTCTGACAGGGTAGATGTAGAGAGGATATTTCCTCTGGCTGGTGAGTCTAGAACCAACACAGTCTCAGAATAAGGGGCTGACCATTAAAGACTGAGATGAGGAGGAACTTCTTTACTCAGGCTGGCGAATCTGTGGAATTCTCTACCCCAGAGGGCTGTGGAAGCTCAATCATTGAACATGTTCAAGACAGAAATCAATAGGTTTCTGGATACTAATGACATCAAGGGATATGGGGATAGTGGGGAAAAATGGCGTAGAGGTAGATGATTAGCCATGATCTGTTTGAATGGTGAGCAGGCACGATGGGCTGAATGGCTTACTCCTGCTCCTATTTCCTATGGTGGGCATCAGTCTGAAGCTTTAAATGCTTTCTGGTAAGCTTTTTTTAAAACAAAAATTAATACTTGAGTATTCCAGAATTGAAAATGGAGGTCACCTGTGTAACCAGGTGAAAGTAAGCAACAATCTATTCATTTCGCAATTTTCTATCTCTATTTATCTTCAGTAAATCACTTTCGTAAAACGCATATATTGTTTTAACAGCTTATTAGATACTTTCTCTGATGAATTTGGAAGATTGGATTTTCAACGCTCACAGCATGGTTCTGGTATGAGCAAACGATCCCAGGCAAAAAGATTTGTGGCCGCTCTGAACAGGATAGCAGAACAGACTTATAAAACTGTTTTTGAATTTCAACAACTCAAGCAATTAGCAAGGGAAATACAGATACAGGTAAATATTTCTTCGTAATTTAATAGTACTTGGTTGTAAAGTGACTTTGGATTTTCTGAGATTGTGAAAGGCATTTATATAAATGCAAGTTTATTTGGCTTCTTTTCTCTCCTTCAACTTCCTTACCCTTTTTTTTTGGAAAAAACCTCTTAGCACATCTTTTCTCCCCACCTTCAATCATACTATTTCTCTGTGAAGTGCCTTGGGATGCCTTGTACGTTCAAGGTGCTATGTAAATGCAAGTTGTAATGCATAGTACTACAGATAACGATTAAAATCGGACTTTATTTTTGTCTTTAATTATGCAGGTATCTGACTTTGAGGGATTTATCCACTCTTTAAATGATCAGGGCTACTTGTTAAAAAAGGGACCAAGACTTTATCAGCTCCAGACCATATAACTGCAGATTGATCGAGTTCTACAGCAAATTCCTTTGCAGAATTGTGCTACCCCCCCCTAAAACAAAGGCAAGGAGAGCTAAAATGACATCTACCTTAGATGATTGTTATAAATGTTTCAAGTTGCAAATCAGCAAAATAGTATGGGTGACAATTTAAATATTTATTTACTTATAACACTAGGTTTGAGCATAATCCTAATTTTAGCTTTAAAAAAACCTTTCTGACAATACGCACATCCATCCAAAATTGCTTAATTTTATGATATTTGGAAAGTGTTGATAGGAATTGAATTGTTCTTGCTATTTCCCCTGTCCACAAAAATATCAGTTATTGTTCAATAAGGAAATTGAACTAGAGTAGGATGTTGGTGTTCGGTATATCAAGGAAAGGTGGACTTGAAGCTACATCCTGTGTGCTCCACATGACTAGTTCTGGTGTCAGCTGCAATTTTGAGGAAAAGGGTTTGGAAACAGCAGAAGGGAGCGAAGAGTTGCAATGCCCTGCACTTTAGCGGCATTGGAAGAGGCTTGGTGAAAATAAATAGTTCACCATCTTACCTGGTGCAGTGCATGCCACTTGGGTGAACAGTGGGGAATAAAAAGCAGCAAGTTATCCCCCTTGGCATTGTGCAGGGGGTGTCAAGACTATCTGTCAACCTTGGGTAAAGTGGGTTTAAAGGCCGGGTTTAATCGGCGCGGAGTGTGCAGATGTAATTTAATTGCCATTTTAGAATTGTGTAATTCTGTCATTTTATATTTGTCATTATAAATTCCTATATTGTAAATTTATAATGGAAACTCCCTATGTAAACTTGTCACATTGTAATTGTACCCTACCACTGATGGCATTGCAGCACCTGTACTGGTGGGAAGATGTAATTATATGCATGAGAATTTTACATCAGTTTCCATCATAGACAGCGACCTAGGAATTTATAATGGGAAAAAGTTGACTTAAGTGTATGCAGATGAAAGATCTTTAATAATCATAGGTGTGGGTCAGAAGAAACCTGTTCGAACTTTATCAATGCGTCTTTGCTGTCAGGTCTCTGAAATTCAAGCAATAATATCGTGACTGCCAGGTTGTGTTTTATGTCATCTGAGTGCTCAGCCACAAAATAGGAATACAATGTGGAAGTGTGGGATTTCTGGAGATTTAAAGCATTGTCTGGAGAAGGATCTGCCCAGACCTTCTCTACAAATGTGTAATGAGAGAGAATTTTTCAAAAAAGAATCCTTTCCAATTTGAAAACATTTCTGGGAATATTAAATGGGTCATACTTTTTTTTTACTTTTGTAGGCATTTATGCCATTAAGTAATTCTGTTTCCTCAATACTGTGTAGAAATGTTACTTCAAATGTTGTGTATTATCATTTATACAAAAATAGCTTTTAGTTCTGAAAATGACATGTTCTGTGGTTCTGTAATTCTGTTATCTATCTATCTCTCTATCTTTGGCCTCCTTATCTCGAGAGACAATGGGTAAGTGCCTGGAGGTGACTATAAAGGCCAATTCTAGGGTGACCACAGGTGCTGCAGAAAAATCTGTTTGTCGGGGCTGTTACACAGTTGGCTCTCCCCTTGCGCCTGTCTTTTTTCCTGCCAACTGCTAAGTCTCTTTGACTCGCCACACTTTAGCCCCGTCTTTATGGCTGCTGTTATAACCACAAAGTATGGAAAGAGGTTTCTGTCCATTTAATAGATTGTATTCTGAAAAATGCAATGAACCAAATGCTATTAAAATGTTATTTTTTTAACATTGACAGAATAAATGTGTCCATACCTTTTCATTGTTTGGACTGATACCTTTGTTGAGACTTTTATGTTTCTTAATTCATTTTTTTTTTTCTATTTGTATTTTGTCATGATCTATGTATTTGTCTAGAGAATATCACCAAAATTTTTGAATTTGAGTACAAAATGAAGGAGCATTGAAGAGTTTTGTACTCAAGTAGCCCTTCTATATGTATGACTCAATAATTGTGCAGTGTATAGTTCACTGGAGAACATACGAGATGTTCTCTCTCCAAAGCTGAAAAATGCGACATTGTCTGTCAGGCCAATGCATACAAGTTAAAAATCTTAGATTTATTCACTGGCACTGGTTAAATAACAGATGTCAAATGAGTGAAATATTGAAACAACAAAATTAGTTTATGTCTACAAGTGTTTAAAATATCCACTTTTGATTGTTTCATCCAAACATCTAGTCACTTATCCAACAATAGGAAATACAATCAGGTTTATCTCTTGGCTGACCTTCCAAATTAAACATTGTGTGGATGGCACGGATCTCAGTTCATCCACAAATCTTCCAGCAGAGTTAAAACCAAGCAACGAAAACTGCGATTTGTCATCAAGTTATAACCATTTCCCTTCTGTAAACTGAGTTTGACAGGTCTCATTTTGAGAAAACCTCAATGTCTGAATGACCACTGCTTCCTCCATACATTACCATTATCAGTTACACAAAAAGATCAAGTATTATCTATTCCATGCTCTTAATTTTCATGGTAATATTTCAAATGGTCTGGTCAAGCCACCAAGTAACCTTTTGATCAATGAAAATCCAGTTGGTATATTTTCCAATGAATATGCTGTCTTAATAGTAACCAATACATTTAACTGGCTACACAATGAATGGGATCCCCAGAAAACAAGACTGGCTTAAATCCAATTTTCAAACTGGGTTCATCCTAAACATCTGACATAATGCAAAATCAAATACAAAATGCTCCTGATGTTGCCTCTGCCTTCTTTTCAGCTGTGGGAAGTTGGGAGGGTGGAGTAGGTATATAGAAAAAGTTAACCTAGAATATTACTTAACATTTAACTATGGAAATAGAACGTGGGGATACAATTTGTTTTGGATATAAAACCAGAAAATGCTGGAAATACTTAGTTCGGTCACTAAACATTTCTCCACCGATATTGCCTGCCCTGAGCATTTCTAGTGCTTGGCTTCAATTTTAGATTTCCAAAAGCCACAGTATTTTCCTCTTGTAAAGGACATGTTAGGAGTGGTGGCAGGAAATTTTTCAGAGAATGCTCAACATGTGCAGATGACCCACAGCGAAGTGTAGTGGAGGCAAAAACCCTGGAATCATTAAAGAAACAAGCAGATGCGACACTGGAAGCTGGGCTTGGCATCGCTTTGGAAGAAATAAATAAAGATGAGCCAGCTTGCCTTGCTGATCTGGTTAATTCTTCAGGACAGTTTTAATACCAATACCGAGATGAAGCTCCCCCTAATGGCCGCCTGGTGCACTACACTTGCCGGGGGAGGGGGCGACTTTAAGAGATTTCTATTCGGCTCAAAGTGTGGGGCGGCCTGTGCCTTTAAGCAGGTCTTGTTGTTTCAGGCCGCTTCGGGCCTCTTTCCCCTCCAGCCCGGGCCTCATCGCACAATGGATGCTTCACAGGGCTGTCGACAGAGGCAGGCGCAAGGCGGCGGTGGCCGGTGCTGCTCGCACTAAGCGTCAGGCGCTTCCCGGGCCCCGGCCATGTTCATGTGGAAAAGCTGCTGGGCGATCGGCAGCGTCGGGCGGGCGGCGAAGCGACCGGTCAAAGTGACGGCCGGGGCGGACTCGGGGCCTCGGCCCGGCCCCGGCCAGTCCCCGCCCTCGGTTCAGATGCGGGGCAGCCGGCTGCTGAGCTCCACCGCGCTGCCGGCTGCCTGTGGGGCCCACACCCTCCCCCTATCCGGGGCCGGGAGGAGGCGCCTGCGGCCCGGGCCGAGCCGCAGCCCCTGGTGGTCCCCCTGCCTCCGGCGGGAGGTCGCCCCAGGCCCCGGGCCAGGCTGCAGCACTCGCGGCTACGGAGCTGAGAAACCGGCCGCGGAAAGGGAAGCCGCCGAGCCCGACCCTTACCGGAGCGGCGGAGAGGAGGGGAAGGAGAGGGCGGCGGCCGCCGGGTCGCCGGAGCTGGTAAGGACAGAGCGCGGGCTCAGCAGTTGAGGCCCTCACCCAGTCACTCAGGGCAGCCGCAGAGACATGTGATCTGTCCAAACCAGTGACATTGCCTGACTTTACATCTGAGCTCAACCACTACCACTTTCCCTCTCATTCAAACACACACTCATACACACAAGGGCAATCGTACTCGGCTCACTCAATCACTCACATTCAATCACACACTCAGTCTCGATCACGCACACACAAGCATACACACTCAAATCACACACAAGTGCAATTATACACACTCGCCACACTCAAACACAATTCAATGGTACTCATTCACACACACACTCAGTCACACATACACACTCATACGCTCACTTGCTCAATCACACACATATTTGTACTCTCACACTTAAGCTTACACACATTCAAATCACACACATGCACACTCAAACTCTCATACTTATGCTCACTGTTCAATCACACGCATGCACACACTCGCCACACTCTCAATCACTCTCGCAGTCAATCACACACAGTCTCATACACAGGGCTGAGTTTTACCCCCGCCCCAAAGAGCAGGGGGAGGCCCTTCCTGACCCGCTCCCACCTCCGCTGCCACGTTATGCAGGGCGGCGGTGAAAAACAGCCCGCCTGCTCTAGGCCAGTCAAGGCCCTTAAGTGGCCACTTAAGGGCCTCCGCGGGGATTTTACCCTTGGCAGGCGGGCGTCCCAGGCTCGAGAAAAGCCGCCTGACAAAAGCAGGCGGCTCTCTGATGGCCTGGGTGGTAGGGTGCCCTCCTGATCAGGCACCCTGTGCCCGATGGAGGGCCGACCCCGCTGCCCCAGCCACCCCCAACATGTCCCCTGTCCCCCCAGTCGACCACTTTTGCCTCGCAGGGGTCAGACCGATCATCCTGGGCGAGGCAATAAAGACTTAACTTAATTCTGAGGCTCCCCGACATCATTTGTAGGCTGGGTTGCGGTCCCGGTGGTGCTGCTGGGATTAAGAGCTGGCAGCCTGCTGATTGGCTGGCAGTTCTATTAGGCGGGACTTCAGGCCTCAAGTGGGTGGAAGTCCCGCCTCAGAACAATTAAAGGCCGGGCAAAAATACAGGTCGGTTCCCCAGACTGGGCGGAAGCAGGTTCGCCACTGACCTTTCAGTTGATGGACAGCTCCTGTCCGCCAAGGATAAAATCCCGGCCACAGTCTCACACACACACACTGTTTCAATCACTCACTTGCATACTCACTATAGATTTGAAAGGAAGAAAGAACTCCCCCACCTCAGAAATGTGACAATTATAGCTATCTTCAAGAAGGATGATAAATCATCCTGTGGACTCTATCAAGGTATTTCCATCTGTCCATAGCAGGGAAAATCCTGACATGCATTCTCCTGAATCGCTTACTTCCTGTGACTGAGGAAATCCTTCCACAGTGTGGATTTAGATCTTCCAGCGGAACCTCCGACGTGGTCTTTGTTGCCCGATAAATCCAGGAAACTGTCGAAAACAACACCAGGAAATCTTCATTTCATTCACCAACCTGATCAAAGCATCTGATTCAGTAAATCACGAGGCTCTGTGGATTGGTCTCCGAAGATTTGGATGTCCAAGAAACTTCTTCACAATCCTGCAATTGTTCCATGATGTTATGACTGCAACTGTCTTGAGTGGGAGATCTGAAACAGACACCTTCAAAATCTGGACTGGGGTCAAGCAAGGCTGTGTGATAGCCCCCATGTTGTTTACAGTCTACCTGACAGTGACTAATTCACCTCATCAAGGATCAGCTGCCCACTGGTATGAATGTTAAATACTTCAACCTCTGTTGCTTCTGTGCCTAAGCTGAACTGATCACCATAGACATACCTGATCTACAGTTTGCGGATGACTTCAGTGTTGGCCACACTGCTCCAGATTTGCAAGCCATTCTCGATCTCTTCAATTCTGCATACAAGAGACTCGGCCTGCCCTTGAATGTTGCCAAAACAAAACTCATATATCAACCCATACCTGGTTAGCCAAATATTCCACCTCCCATATATGTTGAAGGAGAGACTTTGGAATAGGTTGAGGATTTCCCACACCTTGGCAGCCACCTCTCTTAAAAGGCCTCCATTGACGAGGAGATCCAACACCGGATCAGCTGCACCAGCTCAGCCTTCTACAAACCATGGTAGCAAGTATTTGACAACAAAGACCTCTGTAAGTCAACAAAAGTCCTAGTGTACAGAACAGTTGTTGTCCCCACATTCCTGTACTGCAGTGAGACCTGGACTAGTTCAATGAAGAGTGCAGGAGGGTATGCCAGGAGCAGCACCAGGTATACCTCAAAATGAGGTGTCGACCCGGTGAGGCTATAATCCAGGGACACTTATGTGCCAAACAGCGTAAACAACATGCAAAGGACAGAGCTAAGCGATCCCATAACCAATGTATTAGATCTAAGCTCTGCAGACCTGCCCCATCCAGTCGTAAATGGTGGTGGACAATTAAACAACTAACTGGAGGAGGTGACTCCACAAATATCCCCATCCTCAATGATGGGGGAGCCCAGCACATCAGTGCAAAAGCTAATGCTGAAGCATTTGCAATAATCTTCAGCCAGAAGTGCCGAGTTGATGATCCATCTCGGCCTCCTCCTGAAGTCTCCAGCATCTTTAGCCACTTCGATTCACTCCGCGTGATATCAAGAAACGACTGAAGGTGCTGGCTACTGCAAAGGCTATGGGCCCTGACAACATTCCGGCAATAGTACTGATGACCTGTGTTCCAGAACTTGCCCCATCCCTAGCCAAGCTGTTCCTGTACAGCTACAACACTGGCATCTACCCGGCAATGTGGAAAATTGCCAGGTATGTCCTGTACATAAAAGCAGGGCAAATCCAATCCGGCCAATTACCGCCCCATCAGTCTACTCTCAGTCATCAGTAAAGTGATGGAAGGTGTCATCGACAGTGCTATCAAGCAGCACTTGCTTAGCAATAACCTGCTCAGTGACGTTCAGTTTGGGTTCCGCCAGGGCCACTCAACTCCTGATCTCATTACAGCCTTGGTTCAAACATGGACAAAAGAGCAGAACTCAAGAGGTGAGGTTGAGAGTGACTGCCCTTGACATCAAGGCAGCTTTTGACCGAGTATGGCATCAAGGAGCCCGAGCAAAACTGGAGTCGATGGGAATCGGGGGAAAACTCTCTGCTGGTTGGAGTCATATCTAGTGCAAAGGAAGATGGTTGTGGTTGTTGTAGATTAATCATCTGAGCTCCAGGACATCACTGCAGAAGTTCCTCAGGGTAGTGTCCTCGGCCCAACCATCTTCAGCTGCTTCATCAATGACCTTCCTTCAATCATATGGTCAGAAGTGGGGATGTTCGCTGATAACTGCACAATGTTCAGCACCATTCGTGACGACTCAGATACTGAAGCAGTCCATGTAGAAATGCAGAAAGACCTGGACAATATCCAGGCTTGGGCTGATAACTGGCAAGTAACATTCACGCCACACAAGTGCCAGGCAATGACCATCTCCAATAAGAGAATCTAACCATCTCCCCTTGACATTCAATGGCATTACAATCGCTGAATCTTCTACTATCAATATCCTGGGGGTTACTATTGACCAGAAACTGAACTGGAGTAGCCACATAAATACAGTGGCTGCTAGAGCAGGTCAGAAGCTAGGAATCCTGCGGCGAGTAACTCACCTCCTGCCTCACCAAAGCCTGTCCACCATCTCCAAGGCACAATTCAGGAGCATGATGGATGGGTGCAGCTCCAACAACACTCAAGAAGTTCGATACCATCCAGGACAAAGCTCCAGGACAAAGCAGCCTGCTTGATAGGCAACCCATCTACAAACATTCACTCCCTCCACCACTGACGCACAGTGGCAGCAGTGTGCACCATCTACAAGATGCACTGCAGCAACACACCAAGGGTCCTTAGACAGCAGCTTCCAAACCCGCAACCTTTACCACCTAGAAGAACAAGGGCAGCAAATGCATGGGAAAACCACCACCTGCAAGTTCCCGTCCAAGCCACACACCATCCTGACTTGGAACTATAGCGCTGTTCCTTCACTGTGGCTGGGTCAAAATCCTGGAACTCCCTTCCTAACAGCACTGTGGGTGTACCTACCACACATGGACTGCTGCAGTTCAAGAAGGCTTCTCACCATCACCTTCTTAAGGGCAGTTAGGGATGGGCAATAAATGCTGGCCTAGCCAGCAACGCCCACATCCAAAGAATGAATTAAAAAAAAAACTGTAGATCAACAACACGTAAGAGCACTAGGGAAATTCCATCAGCACTGCCTCCACCGTGTCCTCCGGCTTCAATGGGAGGACTATCGAACAAATGCTAGTGTCCTTGAAGCCAGCTCCACCATCGGGCAAAACTGCAAAGCCAACTTCGATGGACTGGACACTGTGTCTGGTTGGCCGAAAACTGTCTCCCCCACCAGGTCCTGTTTTCTCAACTATCAAATGGCCAGTGTTCCGGGGAGGACAATGAAGGGCAGCAGCATTGACATTGATGACTGGGAGGAGCTTGCTACCAATTGTTCAAAATGGCGACGACGTGTCCATCAAGCTGCATCATGCTTTGAGTCCAAACGCCTTAATGACGACGGCAGAGAAAGAAATAAAAGGAAGCAAATCCTACACTCCAGATCCCACTACTTCGTGGGACATTCTGTGCCCAAAGGTCTGCGGGTCAAAAATCAGCCTGTTCAGTTACCTGAAGACCCACGGCAGAAACTCGCAACCTTGAATAGACGTCATACTTGAATTGAGGGACAGGCGACGACAGTCATTCATACTCATACACTCACATGCTCACTCGCACATACACACACTCAGTCATACACACTCGCTCACACAATCTGAATTATTCTCATATTCAATTATATGCACACACACACAATCACTCACACTCGATACTCTCTCACTCACTCACAGACACACACACTTTGACTCTCATCCGATCACTTTCATCTTCACCACATCACTCCTTCCTGTCCATTTGCCTTCAGTTGCCCGCACGATCCCCCTTAGTCACTGACTCACTTCCACATATTCCTCAGGCTCAGTTTTTTTTCTCCAGACTTTTATCCTAAAGTCATTGCAGAGATAGATGTGCAGCAGTTGTGGACTTTGCTGCTGCAAAATTGCTGCCCCATTTTCAATGCCATAGTTGAAGTTATTTGTTTTGAAAACATTGCGATACATATTGTTAGTGTTTAGGGTTAGTAACCATTTATCTTATTAGATGTCACCAATCATTTTATGACTACCTATCACACATAACTACCTTTGTTGAAATTTATTTGGTAGTGGCCTTAGCTAGAGGGTGTGGCAGAATGTGCTCTGATGTTTCTGGAAGAGCTAAAGGTGTGTTTATCTAGTTTTCCATGGATAATATCAATTTATTATAGATGCAGTTGTATGCTCTATGATATGGAACGTCATTTTAGGCCATGCATGCAGTTAGTTGGACTTTTCAGCTCCCTGTTCATATTGATCTATATTTGCACCATTAACGGTGAGATCAGTGATGTATCAGAGATCTCATGGGCAATGTGCCTATTGGCTTACCTTGCAGAGCAACCACTTGGCATGATTTAAAGGTGACAACAGTTGTTATAAATCAGATTGAGGTGTGGCACTGGGAGCTAAGTAAGCTTCTCCTTCTGAAATCAACCCAGATCAACTTTATAAAAAAACTTTTTGAAAGGCTGGAAAAAGTAATCTCTAGTGTCTGCATGCCCCTGTTGTCAGTGCTTCCCCAGTGCTCTGAGTTTACATGTAGAATTCATAGACAATTCACACACTTCACAAGTAATAATCTGCCTTTTGATGAAAGTGATGGGTTTGGCAGCAGTGTGTGGGTCCCATCGATAGCCCCCGCACACTAGAGAAGCTAGCGATCCCGTGGAAGTTGGATCTGTCTCTTTGCTGCGCAGGGTATTTAATGCAGTCGGATGCCCTGTGGAAGATAGTATCTGTCACCTGTTGATTGTAGATGCTCACAGTTTCTTGACCTGATGTTACAGAGGTCTCCGGCCATGGTGCCTCAAGCGACATGTCTGCTCCTCTTCCAAGTTGTAATCAGGAGCAAAATGAGTAATAATCAGGAACAGGGAAATACCCAGTGGATAGACCATTACAACGGCCAGTGAATAGACCATTACAACGCTTTTGCCTTCCTTACACATGAAAATACATGGGAGCCCTGAAAGTAATTGCTTTTAGACACTAATAGTGCTCTAGCTGGCAAGAGTAAACTGCTGAACTCAAGAGATTTAGAAAAAATGCTTTTAGAGTCATTTGCCAACTGCTCGGGTCAGGCTCCAAAGCTTTAAATAAAAGCAAAATACTGCAGATGCTGGAAATCTGAAATAAAAACAAGAAATGCTGGAAATACTTAGCAGGTCTGGCAACATCTGTGGAGAGAAAAGCAGAGTTAACGTTTCAGGTCAGTGACCCTTCAGAACTGGCAGATATAAGAAATGTAAAATATTTTAAGCAAGTAAAGCGGGGATGGGGCTAGAGATAACAAAAGAGAAGGTGTTGATAGGACATGGTCACAGAATTATGCTACAGCCTGCCGGACTGAACATTGAGTTCAATAATTTCAGAGCATGACGATCCCCCCATTTTACTTTTATTTTTAGTTAGTTTTTATTTTTTGTGTTTATTTTATTTTAGTTTGTTTCTACAGTGCCTACCCACTGTTTTTTTTTCATATTTGTGTTTGTGGCTGTTCAGTTTTCAGTCCATTAACACCCTATCTGTACTAATGCTTTGTCTTTCAGCACACCATTAACTTATTGTCTGCCTTTGCTCCATGACCTTCTGGTCAGCTATTCTGCGACCATGTCCTATCGACACCTCTTTTGTTATCTCTTGCCCCACCCCCACTTTACTTGCTTAAAATCTTTTACATTTCTTATATCTGCCAGTTCTGAAGAAGGGTCACTGACCTGAAATGTTAACTCTGCTTCTCTCTCCAGAGATGCTGCCAGACCTGCTGAGTATTTCCAGCGTTTCTTGTTTTTATTCCAAAGCTTTAAAGATCCCTTTGTTGACCCGCTAGGCTGAGACTCAAGTCGCATCAATACAGGTGCTCCATGACTTTGTTTTTCAGTTCATCTGGCTGTGGCAGATATAACTAAGTCTTGCAAATTGACGATCGCCATTAACTGCAATGGAAAACTGAGTGGTGAGAATGGAGTTTTATTGGCCATGGTGGGGTAACAGTGGAGGATCAAGACTGATGGCTTATTTCAGTTACTGTACAAATTGCTGAATTCTTTTATGACTTAATGGTGCATGCTACTAATGCATCATTATGGAGCAATGTACCAGCAGTTTAAAGTCCAAATTTGTGTGCAGCTCTGTATCACACCTCATATGCAAAGTTCTTCAATCTGCCTGACTTATATTTCATATTTATGAGAGAGGACCAAAGCAAAACTCAAACTCTAAGCCATGAGGAAAATCTACCATAAATTGGCTATGGACCGAATTAACCACATGATATGGAACTGAAGTCACATGTAAGACAGACTGTCTAGGAGTGACATGTTCCCTTCCCTGAGGGATATTAGTGAACTAGTTTAGGGAGCAAAGTCCAGAGCTTAAGGCCTAGAGAGCTAATGGCACGGCCACTAATGCTGGGGTGGAAGGATTGGGAGGGTGCACAAGAAGCCGGAATTGGAGGAAAGCAGAGTTCTTGAAGGGTTGCAGGGCTGGAGCTGGTTAGAGACAGGGAAAGGTGAGGCCATGGAGGGATTTGAACATATGCAACTTTTTGGAGATTGGAAATCTTAATATGTGGAAACAGAAACTCATTGCATTGCAGAGAATTTGTGCACACGACACACTCAGCAGTTCATTTTTTCTAAGTTAAAGTTATATAAATGCAAGTTTATACAGCATCTCCCTATAGCTGACAAAGTGATACCTCTGGGGCAAATATGAACTTCAAGCCTTGTCTTTTGACACAGGCTAAGGCCTTCAAGTAAAATTCTTGATGAAGATGTTCAAAAGGTGCAAAAGACAATTTTATTGGGAAGTTGAATTATGTTATTGCCAAATGTGAAATATTCAATGGTTTTTGTTTCAAACCTTATTCTGATGACTTAGTGAGAAAGATGTGGCAGTTACCTGTCCAAGCACTCTCCCCTTCTCATCCCAAAAATGAGACTTTCTTAATGGTGATCAGGAATATGTTTATATGAAAATAATACATTTCTTATCTTTCTTCGTAGTATGAAAATCCATGGACAATTCCAAACTTACTCTGTATGGCAAGGATTGGCTTGTCACCATATTTGGGCTACCTGATTGTGGAAGAAGAATTCAATCTAGCCCTGGGTCTTTTTACTTTAGCAGGAATTACTGACCTGGTGAGTAACTGGCTCTAATGATAATTAGACAACTTATATCAAATTTACACCATTTAAGAATGACACACCTTTCAAATTTGCTAATAAAGCATATATAATTGGCTTTTAAACAAATACTTCTGCTCAGTGCATTACACCATATCCATTGTGTATGAAGCCAATCTTCTGGAAATTTGAGGATTATTTTAAAGACAACTGCCTGGATTTTGCGATTGTAATGATGGTGAAACTGTCAGCATTTGCCATCATTACAACTGTAAAACTGGTAGTAACTTGTGATGTCTGCATCTGTGCAATTAAATACAGAAATCCAGAAGTGGCCATCAGGAATTCTCTGCTCCTTCACAGAGTGCGCTGTTGGAGTCTGTTCCGATAGAAATCTTTAGCAATCCCTTGAGTTGACCTGAACTTCAACTTTTACTCTATTAGTCTCACTGTCAAACCCTTGAAAAAGTTGTGCCTTGTTGAATGAGGTGTAACTGGAGTTTTTAATGGTGTACTAAATTCAGAATTACTGATGAACAACCTCTCCGGCCCTGAAAAACTAATTTTAATTTTATGGAATGTCAAATATCTTAATTGTGATAAATTCCATAGATTTTTAATTTTTAAAAAAAGTTTATGATAGTTTAGCTTTTGCTTTAATCCATGTTTATGTCCCAATCTCTCTCTTTTTGCTATCTGTAAAATGATTAAAAGGTGAAGGGGAATCTACGGTTTTTATTTCTTGATTTGCTGTCTGTGAGAATTCTTCAATGTGATTGGCTGCTTAGCCTGCTTGATGACATCACTGCTGGATGCTGGAGATCCCCTTGAACTGATGCAGAATTGAAGTGATTTCGGGAAAGGGGAAATCCACACTACAGCGATGGATAGGTCTTTGTGGACAGTGGTGAACGCCGTCTCTTTGCCACTGACTGCAAAATCTGGCCCAAACAGTTACTCATGGGAATATCAACGAGGGCGTAATAGTCAACACTTTGTAAAATGTATTTTCAAAAGTTGTTTTTAAAGCAGTGTTGGATATTGCTGAAGAAAATGCCTCTTCATAAAGAGTCTTGCACTGCAGCTCCGAAAAGAGGAACTTGAGGATTCAACAATTTTAATTTCATCACCAAGCTTATTTCGCATACTGATACCAATATGCTGTAGGAAAAAACACTTAATCCAATTTGTTTTGATATATTTCTAATAGGATTCTTGTACCTTTTTAATTCAGATCAAACTGCCTCTACCACTAGTGATAACCAACAAGCACCCAGTGTTATGCAGATCGGAATGCTTCCTCGTATGCAACCCAAGTTTAAAAGGGCAAATTAAGTTTTAATCGACATTAACATGTAATGTGGCCATACGTATCAAAGTTTCACATATCAAAGTTACATTTTACTGTAAGCCTAACTATGATGTTGTGATGCTAGGCCCCCACCTGTCAAGAATGAGGCACATTAATTTTGTTATGACCATCGATTTTAAACTGTTACTGGAGTGAAGAAAGAACTTGTTAAGCAGATCAACAGATGTGGCTGGAAAAGACATTTGCATATTAACAGATGGTGATTGGAAGGACAAAAGACCATTCCCTGACACATTCTACCCACAATGGACCGTGATCACCAGGGATTGTGTGTAAGAGGAGCATTCCAGAGACTGCTAAGGTGATACAATCCATGACGTGGTCAGACCAGTTAGTCACATGACTAACCTGCTTGGCAACCTGGGTTTTTTCTGAATTGTACAAACAGTTTAAGCTGAGAGTGTCTGTTTGTTCTTGGACTGCCAAGCTCTCCCCTATTTGCTTCCATCTCTTTCTCACAAGCCTCTGAATCTACTGAAGACACATGAACCCCAAGAGAGTAAAGTCTCCTTCAGCGAACAAGGTTTAAGAAGAATACTGGGCTCCAACAAAAAGCAAGAACTACCTACAATCAAGGACTCTACAGTGAGCTCCAAGAACCAAAGCAAAAACTCTTCAGATATTGCCTCAAACTTTTCCACTTTATTTTTCTTCCCTTTTCTGTCTCTGTTTGCATGTGTGTATCGTGTATGCATGCTAGCGTGGGCGCGTTGTGTATCTGTAGGCGTCAACCGAATTAGAGTTTAAGTTCAAGTTTAATAAATTTCAACTTTTCTTCTTTAAACTTAAGAAAACCTGTTTGTGCTGGTTTCTTTGTCTTCTAATTGGAAAGCGGTGAACAAGGATTCACCAAAGGGGGAGCTAAAAACACGGTGTGTTTAAAATTAAACCCTGTGGCAGTCAGACCAGGTGAAGGCTGAGAGGGACCCCTAGACACCTTTCTCACCGGATCGTAACAATATCTAAACTTTAAAAATTGTGCTTTCATTAATTACTAAGCTTTTAAAAAATAAAATTAGATGAACCATGAACAAGTTTCCTATTTTTCCTTATAAAATGGGAGCTAGCAATTTGCTGTTTAACTATTACTTGTGAACTGCAAATGTTGACATTAAAATGAAAATTCCCCTTTGAGTCTATTCCTAAATGGAGTGCACACAAATAAAAATAGGTCAATTTTGAATTATGAACGGGCTATGTATTTGGAGCAAGCATAATGGGAAGTAGTGGAATCACTCAGAGTATTACATAAGTCAGTCTAATTCATGGAGCAAGCCAGGTTTGTTCACTGCTTCCCACTCTGTAATGTGTTGTATGTGTGATGGTGATTCTAAAACTTAAAAAGAAAACAGTTGTCTAGCGCCTGTTGTCAGGGGGAAAATGCTTCCATTTTGAAAATTCCAAAAATATTTGGAAGTGCATATTAAATACATGGGCTCCTTGGGTTCAAAATGCTCTGCTCAGGGTTGAGCCAGTAGGAGCGTTTTTTTTTTGTTGCCTAATGTAAGTGAATTTAAATGTCGTCTCAAATCTGAATTGTATTCAGAAAATTTGAGTTCTGTACAGTTGGATGAATTTAGGATCAAGATTTGTAACTTTGTATGTATGGCTTTACACACTATACAAACAAGCACAGTTGTTATATAAGGCTGCTAGATATAACAAAACCAGGCTGCAGCCTTTTGTCAAATTACCACCTGACTAGCATTAATGTGTCATTTAGAAATGACTAAATGTAAAACATGTCATTATGTTCATTGGGTTTTAAAAATATAAAATCATTGTATTTTAACAATGCATTTGATTAGTTCATTCCTGAAAGGAAGAGTCATATAATGGTGATGTCTTATTAGCTTGGCTCCTGTTTTTGTTTTGTTGCATGCACTTGGTATATTTAATACCATTTTGATTGGTATGTTTTGATTGCTCTTCATAACTGACAAATGAAAGTATCGTAAAGATGGAAAGATGTGCATTCGTATAGCGCGTTCCATGGCCTCAGGACGTTCCAACGCGCTTTAAAGCCAGTTAAATACTTTTCGAAGTGTAGTCACCGTTCCCACAAACAGCAATGTGACAATGACCAGATAATCTATTTTTAACCATGTTGTTTGAGGGATAAATATTGGTCAGGTCACTGGGGAGAACTCCCTTGCTGTTCCTCAAAATAGTGCCAACGAATCTTTCACATCCACCCCAGAGGGCAGTCAGGGCCTTAGTTTAACGTCTCATCCAAAAGACAGCAGCTCCAACAGTCGGTGGTGATTTAAGATCGTAACTTCAGCAAAGGTTGAGGTAGCAGATTAAGTTGTTCAACCTAAACAAGGAATCGATGGATCTTCGTCCACTAGGCTTCCAATTAATATCTTTCTAAAGGGACTACCTTCTATACATCCTTTGTCCCCCCCTCAAAAGCTCTGTGATTGAATTGCATCTTCCGTTATTATACAAATGCTGAAGTTGAAGTACAGATCTTGTTTTATCAAGCAGCCTGTCATTATGTAATCTGCCCTTAACTATAAGCTACTGTTTGTTTTCGCTCTTGGTATTTATTTCCCTTTTAAAACACAAAGAATCTATTTATTGGGACAGTTAATTTTCAAGAAGACTTAATGTCTGAGGTCTGGGATGTCTTAAATATCAGTCTTATAACTGGCAGGTGTATTACAGCTATTTTGAACATTGTTGCACACTCTGATGAGATTTTAGTTTGGTGTATTTAACATGAGATTATTCTTTAGTCAAATATAACGGAGACCAATCAGAATTGAGAAGTTTATTGAAAATTTCTGTTTTGATCAAGGGCAAGTTCCTAGATTTGTAGTTTGGTTTCAGAAATATCCTATATATCTTCCCCACTGTTGCAACTATTGTTACACAGTGCATATTTATAGTGTAAGTTAGACCTGTATAAGTTCATTTAAGATGCAAGATTTCTGTTCCCTCTCAAAAAAAATTTTTTCTAAAGCGATCTAAATATTTCACTACTGAACACTTGGATAGTGCAGTTAGTGAGACTCTGCAATAATCACCATTCTGTATTATTACTGTTACTGTGCAAATCACAAGTTACTGATGCAGTGCTACAATGCTGAGTTAATATCAAAAAACATTTAATGTTTTTTAATGTAACATTGTTTTTAGCTGACCTAAAGGAGGATGGAATATAAAAGGTTAGAATATGCATGCTTTGTTCTGTTTTTGTATATAAAATCAAGTCACTAAAGAACTGACATTTCCAGAGCCCTCAACTTCCAAATTATGAATCACATAGATCATATGATTATGAATATAGTCTTACAAGCACCTTTGAAGATTAAAATGCTGTTTTGTTGGTTCAGATTTCTTTTTATAAATTTGTTCCAGAAACATTTGATTACCCATTTTAAAAAGTACTGTCCAAAATTGTGCAGTTCCAGGCTTTTAAGCATGAGCTCTTGGCCTTTATTTTTGCGTTGGGCTGATTTTACGTGCTTTCTGTTTTATTTTCTGTTTAGACAGTAATGTATGAGAGTTTTTTAAACATTTATTAAGCTTTGGAAAATTTGAATTGCACTGATTCTTTCCCCTGATTTGGAACAAGGGCATTATTAAATCCCCGGTTTTAGTAAACTATTATTTTGACATTCCATGGAGCTGAGCGCTAAAATAATTAGTGGTTTACATAAACTAAGATAAACTAATAGTTTTTTTAGTTCATTATTATTATTACCACTACATCATGATGGCAGCCAACACTGGGATCAAAGGAGAGGATCATCCCGGGGATAATGTGTGTGGGTATTTATTAGGAATGCTAAACCAAGATAACAAAATTAACTACTGGCTCTGGTCATTGTCCCTGACCATAATGTGAACACCTCTTCAATGCCTGGCTCATAACATATAAACTCTTTAATGTATCAACATATGGCTGTAAGGCAATTTTTAAACCAGTGTGTGAATCCATTTTATTTTGAAATGTGACACCATTCATGGCAGGCTTGTTTAAATTTGGTGAATATTTGTGCTCATCTAAGTAAATTTCCTATCTGCAATTTGCAGCAAAATTCTAAATGCAGTTAAAAAGAGCACTTTTGCTATTTCATTAAAAATACAGAGGAATCCTCCTCTTCCTTCAACCCCTCTTCCAGCCTGTTAGTGCTTGGGAATGTAGTGTTTTGGCTTCCAGGCTCCCTGTGTCACATCACGGACTCTAAGTCAGATACAACATGGTTAGATGCAAGATAAAACTCAATCTGCCCAGACGGCCTGTTTCAATCCTAGTCTGGAGTGCAATCTCAGTGGCATCTGCGTGACCACTTTCCATTTCCCAGACCAAGCCATTGACCTCCCCGAAAGAGAGAAAGAGTTTTGTGCTGTGGAGTCATATCTTCCATGAACTGGGTTGAGCCTGCCCAAACTCATTTCACATCAGACACTTGTAGATAGAGGATCACTTCATTCACCAATTTGAGTTGAATTTGATCTGAGATTTGGAGATGAAAGGGCAGTGACCAACTGCCATACAGTTTCATTTCCAGCCCCAAATTTTCTTTTGTTCTTTGACTAAGTAGAGAAAGAGTTTGTGCATTTAAAAATGTTGAATATTGTTTTGGATTGTAACACCAAGATGCACATTGAACACCTTTATGGGAGGGCGGAGGGAAATGAGAGTGGCAGAGGCCATTTATTTCACTGTGGTTGACAGTGAGTATTCAGAAGCATTATATCTTCAAAAACACAGGCAAGAGCAACTGAGGTTGATCGAAAGCATGATGTTTTTATCATCCACCTACAAAATTTCACTTACAAAATACTAAACTGGTTTCTTCCATTCTTTATCTCCACCTTTCTCCTTTAGTCGAGGGCATCACAGTTGATTGTAGCTTTTAGGATGGTCAAATATGTCCGTATCACTCCATCTAATATATTATTCAGTTGGCAATCTACATCTTTTTGTTCTCTTGCAGTGCCAGTTGTTTGAATTTAATGGCAGTCTGATTACTGTGGGAAGCCATTCTCGAAAGCCTTTTCATTTGGATGTTCAGTTCCTTTGCTGCATTCTTATTTAACAGAAATTTACACATAGACAGAGCCTTTGACTTTGTGGTACTGCTCTTACCACAGAGTCAGAAGGTGCAGGGTTTGAACCCTGCTCCAGGTAATCCCGGGACTTGAGACTGGAGCTCTGGATTCAGTGGGATACTCGAATCTGGTGTGCATGGGTGGCCCATGTAGGTTGTGAGAGCCCGCAAAACCCTCCCGTCCTATAGAACTAACCACCCTAATCTCAGAATTGTTACAGTGCAGAAGGCGGCCATTCGGCTCATTTTGTCCGCACTGGCTGATAGAAACATGGTTACAGCCATCTTTATGAAAGATTATTCACGCATGTCAGACCGTTAATCAGCCTGCGGCCCCTTCCACTACTTCACACTATTCTCCAAAGGAGGAGTGTGAAGATATGAAAAGGACAATATATCTCCCAGCTTAGCAGAGCAAAACTATGGAAGATGTATGTTGTTTATAACAGGAACATTATTTTATACAGAATGCACAATTGCATTTTAAAAAGCCTTGTGCAATCACAATAGATATTTTGCCGACATCCATTCTGAGAATCATCAGATGCCCATTTTTAGTTCAAACTTTAAAAGAAAACTGCAATTTTTTAAAACCACCACACAAAATGTTAACAAAAAGGCAACTATTCAAAAAGAAACGTCTCTTGAATCAAAAAGCCATGTTGTAAAGCTAGATACATAATGTACATAATAATGCGTGAAAAACTATATTAGCAGATGAGTTGCAGGAGAAACTTTATAATGAAGTGTTACATCTTGTAGCACACAATTACCAGAGGCTGCGAAAAAAGTCATTCTATTCTATCAAATCAGCAAACTGTGTCACTTATAGGAACTATGCGCAACTTTTAATATATTACTGGTACATCCCCTGCGGCATTGCTTATATTGTATAATGGCGAAATATTGCTGATGTGTGGATTATATGCAGGACCTTTTAAAATATTAGTGTATCTCCCATATCTTTGTTGATGGGAATTCAGAGGATATTGCTTTGTAAGGAAGGGGTGTAGGTGGGGTCAGTGACGATAAGTGATAAGATATGCTGCTTCAGGGAGGTTGTTAGTTTTATTAGTGTGAGAGTTCCTTTTAAGTAGTTTCGGAAAGAAAATATTGAGGATTTGGGGGTTGAGGGCAGTTGGGTCAAGTACTAAGTACTGTGGAGGTACTGAGTAGCTAAGGAGGGCAAGGACTACCTCAGAGTATTGAAGTTTTATAGCAAGTAATGTGGGTGAGTGGTGGAGAATAGTGAGAATGCAGATGGGTAAATAAGTGATTTTTGAATGACTCAGTATTTAGGTCAAGGATATAGAGCTTGGATGTAAGGAATATTTGAGGGGGTAGAAAGTGAGAACTGGGACACGTGGTTGCCACATTGATTACCTTCCTCGTATTTGCAGGTGGGTACAGTGGGTACACCACTTTGACCATAATCGTTTAGCCACTGACTGTCTTTCCATTGCCATTACTGTTGATTTTATTTTTATTTGCGTTCATTTCTCAGGATGTGGGCATCACTGACATTAATCACCCATTGGCGAGTTGCCCTGAGAAGGTGTGATTAACTGCTACCAGCAGTTCGAGACAACTGAGTGGCTCACTCGGCCACTTCCGAGGGCAACTAAGAGTTGACCACGTTAATGAAAGGACAACATTTAAGAAGTATTTAGATGAGCACTTGAAACGCCATAGCCTACAAGGCTACGGGCCAAGTGCTGGAAAATGGGATTAGAATAGGTAGGCGCTTGATGGCCGGCACAGACATGATCAGCTGAAGGGCCTGTTTCTGTGCTCTATGACTCTAATACAGAGGGGCGGGGGAAAATTGAGGATGGTGAGTACTGGCTGTGAAGGAAAGACAAATGGATATTGGGGGTGGGGGGGGGTGGTAACTGGGTCGTTGGTGAAATTAATAGTTTGAAGACGGGTATTGGTTGATAGTGACTGCAGTTGTGACAGCAGATTCTGTGGAGTTGATGGAAGTGAGTGTAGGATGGGACAAAGGTAAGGGTTGTCTGAAATCAAATAAATGGAGTAGAGTTATATGAAGGTGTGAATATTTGAGCTCAGTCAGGTTGGGGAAGAGAAAGTAGACTTGGAGCAGAGTAGGGGAAGTGGGTGGCAGCAGGAGTGAAGGACGAGAGTGGGTGGCGGGATAACTGAAGCAGTGGTTGACTATTGAAATGTTACAATTATAAAAATGTAACATTTATCGGTAGGGGAATAGAGTCTGGAAGCCTGGGTTAGGGACTAGTATTGAGTTGGGAAAGGGAACAGTCAGTGGAACTGGAGATGTGGAGCAGATTTGAGCATCTGGAGACTTCTTGTGTGATATTCTTATATTAAAAAATTATTATATTCTACCTTACTTGAAATGTATCTATACAAACATTATAAAACATAGCTGCTTGAGCTTTTCTGTACCTAAAGGTGGATTTATCTAATCCACATTGCTCACGTAATGGACACTGATTTATGATCAAAATTGCTATTTGAGCCAAAAGTGTGAAACCACTTTTTAGGGATATTTCTCTACAGAAATATGCCCCATGCAAGATGTTTATAGATGATTACAAGAATCTTCAAGCTGACTTTCAATTATTTAAACAAAAGGATTCAATTTCCTAGTTTCTGCCTTGATGAATTGATGCAGGCGATGCTAATTTTCCTTTTTGAAAAGATATGATCCTTAGCTTTCTTTTATTCTCAGAGCTGCTTAGTCTAAGTTCTTTGGCCAAGAAAGTGAATGGCGGGTGCCCATTTATGCATGCTAAACAGGCGCCTAAGTCTCCAGTATTGTCGATATTTGTTAAGAACAGGAAGTGTGCTGCCTGAAATATTGATGAAGGCAAAAAAAAAAAGGTGTCCAGGACCCATGCCTGAAACATGTTCAAATGAGGAGTGTAACATCTGTTCTGAGATGCCATCTGCAATATTTGGTTGCCTTGAATGTAAATAGGCAGGCTTCCTTTAGGAAAGTCAGGTCGACATATAATTAGATATATTTAAAATATACTTACCTGAATATGCAACCTCCCAGCTCCACATTTAAATCATGGGGGCTGCTACTGGCCAGTCTCAGCAACCATCCCCCTCCCCCCTCCACTCCTCCTCCCCTCCCCCCCCATCCACCTCCCACCTGCCCCCCCCCCCCCCCCCACTTCCTCCTGATCCCAACCTGTACCCTCCCTGATAGCCGCTGAATGCAACATGCTTTTCCTGATCCTGGTCACCATTACCTTTTCTCCCAGTTGTCCCCCACATTCCACCCCATCTCCCCTTCCTTGTCTTTTTTAAGGACTTGCCCAAAGGTTGTTGCTGACATTGTAACAGACCAATTGTTGAGCCCTCTTCAACAAGCAAGGTTCCTAGGAAGGCCTATTAGGTGTCTGCAGCTTGCCTCTTGATGATGATGAGGCCCAGGCTCCTATTATGTTCCCTGTTTCCTTGCACCCCCTGCATGCCTCATCTTGAACGCAGCTGAATATCTGATTCATCGCTTACAATAACAAGCATCTGATCAAAACTCAAATTGTAATACATGATATCTAAAAAGGTAAATGATATATGAAGCTTTGAACTTACCAACTCTCCTAATACTGTTGGAGCCTGTTTATATTGGTTAATTTCATATCGCAATTTAGAGTACTTTCATACTTTGATTAGGAAGTAAGTGTGGAGCTGGACAGCACTATTGTTTGAAAAAGAAAGAAGAGAAGGTAATCTTTTACAGCGATAAAACCTCTTCATTCAAAGAAGAAATAAGCACAGAAGGTGTTTTATTTCACATGTAGGAAGCATATGTATTTAATTCCTTCAATATATCAATTTATTTCAATGGTTCATTGAAAAAATGTATTTTTTTGAAAGGGTCCTTTTATAAATTACACCACTGCGTGAATGACTGCTGAAATTAATGAGGTGTAAGAAATACCAAAATGTTGCTCTGAAAAGTTACATATTTTGCTAAATTTAGGTAGATACTTCTAAAAAGAATTGTGTTTTGTTTTAAATTTTTGGCATCAGGGAATCTGTTCAGAGTCTGCAATTACTGTACCAATTGTTGCTCTTGGATCGGCCAGCTCCAGATGGTTATCAAATGCTGGATTTTGCAAAGTTAGCGGATCCAAACTTATACGCGATAAATCTGTCAATCGTCCCTTTTGACGGATTCTGCACAAGCAAACTGATAGCATAATAACAAGTATGAAGAGAATGGCAATAATTGCAGTCGAGGCTATATAAAATATATTATTGTAGTTTGGCTTAGTCTTGAAAATATAGCATGGGCCTTTTGAAGGCCAGATGCTGCTTGCAGTGCTTGATCCTGCTTTATTCACAGCCACTACACACGTGTGGTAAGTGCTATCCGAGGTAAGATCACGTAAAGTATATCTTCGATATGTAGGATTGATGGTGTCTGTCTTATATAAATGTCTGTTGTCATCAGATTGATAGATAATATAGTAATGGAGTACTGTAGAACTAGGAGCACACCAGTAGATTTCTGCTGAATTGTCTGAAATCTTAATCACCTTTTGTATCTTCACTGGATCTGGTATGACATCTTCCCCAGTTATGTAAGGACAGCGACAGCCTGTTAAATGTTGCAGGTCATGACAAGGTACCTGCCAGTGTCTACATGGATCATAATTACAATCACCAACATGTGTAGTTCTTGTAATCTCTTCTTCTTCTAGGGACTCCAAATCATCATCTTCAATTACTATAAATATCGGCCCCTTCTTCTTTATGATGGTGGAGGTTGAGGGGAGTTCTGGTAATGTTGATGTCTCTAATGTCACTATTGTTGGGTAATGTTTGGTCCCAGTTTGATCTCTGGTAGCGGTCGGGGAATGTTTGGCAGCGGTCGGGGAATGTTTGGCAGCGGTCGGGTAATGTTTGGTCACAGTTTGATCTCTGGTAGTGGTTGGGTAATATTTGGTCCCAGTTTGAGCTCTGGTAGTGGTTGCATAATGTTTGGTCCCAGTTTGATCTCTGGTAGTGGTTGGGTAATGTTTGGTCCCAGTTTGATCTCTGGTATTGGTTGGGTAATGTTCGGCCGTGGTTGCATAATATTTGGTCTCAGTTTGATCTCTGGTAGTGGTTGGGTAATGTTTGGTCACAGTTTGATCTCTGGTAGTGGTTGCATAATGTTTGGTCCCAGTTTGATCCCTGGTAGTGGTTGGGTAATGTTTGGTCACGGTTTGATCTCTGGTAATGGTTGAATAATGTTTGGTCCCAGTTTGATCCCTGGTAGTGGTTGGGTAATGTTTGGTCACAGTTTGATCTCTGGTAATGGTTGAATAATGTTTGGTAGTGGTCGCGTAATGTTTGGTTCCAGTTTGATCTCTGGCAGTTGTTGACCATGTTGAAGTTTTTACCCTTGATTTACTTTTAATCCAACTTTGATCAATTTGTGTAGTGATTTCTTCAGTTTGTAGAGTTCCAGAGTTTGAATCGGAAGACAAGCCATGAAAAGATAATGTATTCAACAAGTTAGTACCTTTTGGGGATGATGTGCTGAAACTGAATTGGAACTCAATTGAGCTTTCGACTGGTAACTTGCTGCTTGATATATTGTTGGTGATACCCGAAGAATTGTGGAATTCTGCTGTTGTATGCTCCAGCAGTCGAGTTTGTACAGCATTAGCATCAACCTGCAATTCCTGTGTTTGGTTTCCACTAATATCACACTCATCTATGAGATCCGTCAATAAAATCGCTCTTTGTGAACCATTCTTGTGACAGCTGGTATCATTTGCCCTGTTGTACGGGGAGGGAAGGAAGTTAAATATCAAAAAAATGAAAACTAAGCTAATGGTTTGACCATTAACTAATATTACATATCATTACACTGTCAACATTGATAAGTTAGTGCTGCAACACTCAAATATGTGCAGAAATATGATGCAGTTATTGCTGAGCATTAATTTGTGTTTTTTACATAATACTGTTACTGAGTTTATGAAGAATTTTGATGCTAATACAGTATAGAAGAAAAATGCATTCAAGCTCATGCCTGTCACTATTGTACAATAAGCTATAATAATTCACCATCTAAATTTTCCCCTGGCACTTTTAGCATTAGTGCTGAACCTTTAACTACTAATACATTGTCTTGGTCTTGTATTGCTCAGGATGCTCTGCTCTCTCCTGACACTAGCCGTGCTTGGAAGGGCAAAATCTATGATTTTGATGCACTGACAGTTATTCATCATTGAAGCCCTAATGGGGAAGAATTGAATGTAACTGCATAAACATTTTATAGGCTTAATATTGTGCTTTACTGAATTTTGAGCAACAACATCGTCGTTGTTAAACAACGTTCTGTTAAATGTGCTCCAAGTCACTGCTAGAGCACAGTAGTACCAGGAGCTAGATATTATGGGTGATTTAATCTTTACTCTATATAAAGGGTGCAGTTCACAACTATTACAATTTGTCTGTACGGGTTACGTTGAACTTGTAAGATGTTTTGAAAAAAAATCATTCTTTTGTAAACAATGTTAAAGTTCTTTTGGAAATAGCATTAAAACTGTAGCTGTAAATATTTAAAGCCATTTATAAATCACTAGCTGATATATACTAATGGAAAGTGTCTTTTGGGTTACTTAGTAGAATGTTTGTATTGCTTAAATCTTCAGCCAAGGGAATTAATCCATTTGACTAGTTTCAGGAGTAATCGTTTTGCTATCTAACATTTCATACTTCAGAAATCTTTTAAAAATTTGGGAAAGCAAAATTAAGTTAGTGAGCACAAATGTATTTTATGAACTTAATATTGCTACAGGCACCCCTGTTCAGTAGAGATTATTCACTCCAGTCCTGTACTTTTGCTTAATTGAAATAAGGAAAACATTCTTAATTTGTGAAGCGAATCCATGCTTTTGCCAGCTACCATGGATTTGTTAAAGGCAAGTCATACGTGGCAAATTAATTGTTTATCAGAAAAAGTGAACAGTTGGATTGCAGGCCAGGTAGTGCTTATGGATTTTCAGGATCGTAGAAATACACAGAAGTTGCACCATGGAAACAGGCTATTTGGCCCAACCAGTCCATGATGATGTTAACCTCCACATGAACAAATACGTGCAATCATATTTACCCACCCCTTTTCTGTCATCCACCTATCCAATGCAATCTTGAATGTTGAAAGACCACTAACCCAGAAAATAAATTCCACAGCTTTGCAACTCTGTGTGGAGAGGTTTCTCCTTCTCTCAGTTCTAACTCTCATGTTTAATCTTGTATCTATGGCCACTGGTTCTTGACCCCTTAACCACTGGGTGGAGTCTGCTCCTACCTACCCTATCCATGTTTCATAATTTTAAAGACTTCTATTATTTCGGCTCATAGTCTGCATTGTTCCAATGAAGGCCCAATGTTTCAAGTCTTTGTTTATATTTGCATGTCCTCAAATTAAGCAGCATCCTCATAAATCTGTGTTATACTCTCCTTAAAACTGCAAAATCCTTCTTCTAGTGTGGAGCCCAATACTGTGCTCAATACTCTGAGATTTTATTAATAGTTATATAGGCTCATCATTACCTCTTGGCCTTTATATTCTGTATCTCTTGAGATAAAAACTTGAATCCTAATAGCTTTTCTCACAGCCTTATCAACCTGATCTGCTGCCTTTAATGTTCTGTAAACGTATGCCCACAAATTGCTCAGTCTCTGCTCAGCATCAACTTCCATACAAAGAATCATTGCTGCTGTTACCTTTTTAACTAAGATGTATAACCTCATACTTATTGACCTGCCACTTTTAAGGCCATTCTATCAATATCCCTTTGTAGTTTCCTTTGGTCTTCTAAAGAATTTGCTACACTTCCTATTTTGGAATCATCAGCAAATTTTGACACTGTTCCCTTTGTTCCAAATCATTGATATATGCAGTGAACAAAGTGATCCCAGATCTGAAACTGATGGACATCACTACACACTTCCGTCTACCCTGGAAAGAAAATGCTCTTAACATTTACTCTCAGTTTTCTCTCTCCGAACCAATTTTTAATCCAGTTTGCTATCCTTCCCCAAATCTTCTCTCTCAATCTCCAATGTGGTACCTGGTCAAAGACTGCCATCTCTGTAACTTTGCCCATCTGTGCCCATGCCTCAAACCATCTACTGCTGAAACCCTCATCCATACCTTTTGTCACTTCCAGACTTGACTATTCCAGTGCTCTCTTTGCTGGCCTCCTAGCTTCTGTCCCTCCATAAACTGGAGCTGATCCAAAACTCTGCTGCTCTATCCTAACCTTGAACCAAGCCCTGGTCACTATTACCTTTATGCTCTCTCACCTCTTGTCCACCAATACCTCGCATTTAAAATTCTCATCCAAGTGTTCAAATCCTTCCTGGCCTCACTCCTCCCTATCTGTGTAACCTACACCAAACATACAATCCTCTGAGAATTCTGTTCTTGCAACTTTGGCCTCTTACACCCACTGTTTCTTCCCACTGTTGAAGGCCATGCCTCCAACCATCCTCCTTAAGATCTACCACTTTGACCAAGCTTTTAGTCACCTCCCCTAATATCTCCTTTTCTAGCTCAATGTCTGTTTTGGTCTAATTACACTTTTAAGTGCTTCAGACATTTTCCTATGTTAAAAGCACTGTATAAATGCAAATTGTTGAGTGGCTATTTAAAAATGGGGAATTCAGGCTTGTGCTATAAGGAGTGAGGCAGTAGTTATGGTTCTTTTTTAAAAGTTGTTCTCTTGGGTTGTATGTAATTCTCTTTAAGAGTACAGCAAAGGAGGAATTCTGATACTTGATACTACTCTCCCCCCACCCCCGCCCCACACTTTGCAGTATCCTCAGTGCAAATTTATGTGACTAACTTCAGATTTCCCTCCCTTTCAGTGGGAAAGAGCCTTATCTCCACTTGGAGCTTCATTTTGATGGTATGATTTAAGTTTAGGAACTTGCTTATACAGAGGGTTTACAGAAGCAAGCAAATATCTTGTTGCTCATGCTGTACCACCCTTATATTTATATTCAAAACTGTGGAGTAAAAAAACAGTAGGGTTTTGTTAGTCGTTGTTCAGGCCATGTGCCTATTTCCCCGTGAGAAATAGTTCTTTCGAAGAGCTAGTAGCAGCATGATGGGCCAAATGGCTGCCTCGAAGACTATAATCCTATGATTGTTACTATTTGTTAGACTAGTAAAACTCAAACTGATATTGTTACTGTTATTTAAACTGCATAACAGGCACAGACTGCTTTCACTGTTCCTTTTAATCTAGTCTCTGTTCAATGCCTAAATTTTAATTTAAAACTTCTAATTTTGTGTTTTTCCCCACTTCATATCATTGCACCAGTTGTACTGACTTGCTCGAGTTCTGGAAATATAGTTGAAGCTGCTGCTGCTACTAATGGTGAAGCAAAAAGGATCCTTACCTGTTCAGTAGTACCTTTTCTGGTTCAGTAATCAGCCAGGTGAGCTCACAGCTACAAACCAGGGGGTTTCCAGAGAGGCTTATTGTGACAGTTGAATTGAAGAAATTCCAGGGTCTGAATTCTGTCAAGTTACAACTGGAATGAGAGAAAGCAACACTTTTAATTCAAATATTTTTTGTTGGCTGGTTTAATCTTTTATTTATCCTATTAGCTAAACTCCTGGCCCTCTTTTATTAATTCCGATGCTTTCAAAGTTCTGTATTTTAATTTATTGAGTGTCTAAGGTTCTGACCATTCAATTTATTGTATGTATTGTCAGCTTGTTCACCTACTGGAACTATTGCAGTGTAAATTAAGGCAATGTAGGAAAATCTATCTGACTGCTTATGGACAAACCATTTTATAGGCTGCCATTTTTACCCCCTTGGAAAATTTATCCTAGAACAAGTGGAGTGCATTTTTAAATTAACAAGTATGCAGGCATTTATTTTGCATACATATTCAGCTGCATCTAGTTATCTGTTCACTACAGTGTTACCTGAAGTAGTCTAGTCCAAATTTAAACATTTTCTGTATGTATACTTTCCTTCATTCAGTGGTAATTGCAAAAAGGCTATTATGAGTATGAAGTGGGTTTTGCTAACATGTATCTAAGTGCAAAAAATGTGCTCCATTACTTTAAAAATGACCTTCGGTAGAAAGGTGTGAATTTGTAACATTGTTAGAATTCTTTAGACAGTCAAGATAACGTTTCCTTTCTGCTGTTGCGAAATTAAACGTGTTAGTGGAAACAAGAATGGCATATAGTTTTGGTTTTGGGCCAGGATTCTAGAAAGTCCTGTTTTAGTCTAAATCATTTATAAACTTTGACTATTATTTCTGGCCTTACAGAGGTGCATTTTCTTGACCACAACACTAAGTGCCAAATTGATAAATAAACTGAAATACTACACAGGTTGAGACTATATATTTTAAATAATCTTAACCAAAAAATAGGGTGACAGGGAATAGAATGCAGTAAACTTGGAAACGGTAGAGTAGTGGTTATTTTGCTGGATTGGGAATCTAGAGGAGTGGACTAATAATCCAGAGATTGAGAATTCATATCCCACCGCAATTGTTAGAGAATTGAATTCAGTTTAAAAATCCTGGAAATAAAAAGTCGGTGTCTGTATAAAAGTGACCATGAAGCTGTCTGATTATTGGAAAACAAAAGCAAAATACTGCAGACGCTAGAAATCTGAAACAAAAACAGAAAATGCTGGAAATACTCAGCAGGTCAGGCAACATCTCAGGAGAGAAAACAGTTTATGTTTCATCAGAAAGGGTAAAAACCCAACTGGTGCTGTCCTTGAGGAAAGGAAACCTACTGTCCCTGTCTATACGTGACTTCAGTCCCATGCTAATGTGGCTGACTCTTAACTGCCCTCTGAAGTGGCCGAGGACACCACTCGGTTGTATCAACACTGTTTGGGCAACTAGAGATGGGCAATAAATGCTGACTTTGTCAGTGACCCCCACATCCCGAGAAAGAATAAGAAAGAACTTCCTGGAAACTCCCTTCCGAAATGAATTGTGTGGAATTCTTTTTCAGATTGCCTTAATGGTGAGAGCAAAAATTATTTTTACGTTAAAACTTGTGCGTTGTCATTTGCCCAGACTTTTTGCCTTGTACAAAATCTTTTTGTAGAAATATAACTAACTTTTCTTTAAAAGAATATTCGTGTTTTATGGCTGCTAGGGTATCACTAAGCTGGCATGAAGTAAAATCTGTGGAACTATATATACAGGCGATTCTAAGTATGACATATGTAGCTACCCAATATGAACAATTCTTGCTGTAAGGCAATATCTCGTCATGCAAACCCAATTGTCAAAACGTAAACCTATTTGACTAATAAACTTCTTTTGTAGGACTTCTGGCTCTAACTATAGGAGATATTTTGTTTAATCTTACAAAATTTTATGGATGCTATTGGAGAGGTGACCTTTCTGCCTGTTTAGTAAGGAGGCATATTTGTAACTGCTTGTGCTGTATTTATAGACTTTTGCCGTCTGCACACTCTTTCTATACATGAACATTACATACTGTGCTGGCTGCATTGTGCCTGTTTCTTTGCACAGTTCTTTCTTATATTACGGCACACATTGTTAACATTGAGTGTTTCAGTGCCAGCTTTAATCAGCTAAACATAAATTGTTTGGCTGGTTCTATTGCTGTGGCCTTCAGATAGAATGTAAGGTGCTTTATTATTTTGGAACCAGCACAGTTTGTTCCTGACAGAAGTTGCTTGATTTGAGATACTGGATAATTCCAATTACTCTTATTAAAAAAAAAATACTAGTTATTTATTCTGGTTATTTAATTTAAATTATTGGATAATTTTTTTTTTCTTCAGTGTATACAAATAAAAGACAGTGAATACAAGAAAGAAAAAGTTGCATTTCTGTAGCACCTTTCACAACCACAGGGTGTTCCAAAGCACTTTACAGCCAATTAAGTATTTTTAAAGTGTACTCCCTGTTATAATGTAGAAAATGCGGCAGCCAATTTTGCGCACAGCAAACTCCCACAAACAGCGGTGTGATAATGACCAGATAATTGGTTTTGGTAATGTTGATTTGAGGGATAATTATTGGCCTGGTCAGCAGGGATGACTCTCCTGCTCTTCTTTGAAAATAGTGCCATGAGACCTTTTATGTCCACCTGAGAGAGCAGACGGGGCCTCGGTTTTTAACGCCTCATCTGAAATGAAGATACATCTAACAATTGAACACTCCCTCAGTCGTGCACTAGAGTGTCGGCCTATATTTTTGTGCTCAAATCTCTGGAGTGGGATTCTCAATCTTCTGAGTCAGAGGCAAAAGTGCTAGCAACTGAGAGGTGTAACCTTTATTGCTAATGCTACACAGATTTAGATAGAATGTAGCAGTTCATTTTCAACACTGATGCCACTAGAACTTCAGTAAAGGTTAATGGTGGCCCTGTGAAACTGGTGTATTCTCACTTAAAGTGGGAAAAATGCCCATAAGTGCAGTTTAGATTTTGTCCACATTGTTACTGCAGAAAATGATGACTATGGGTCTCTCATTTATGATGTGAGCAATTAGAGTCATGAATTAAGATATCACGCAAGAAGCATATGGGCTTAAGTATTGCAATATTTATGTCACATATTGATGTCAAGGCACTAAACGACAACACTGAATATGTTTAATGAATTAATAAGGAAATGTCAACAAATGGTTTCAGGCATCTTTAAGGCAAAATGCATCCATTTACAGTCATGAAATACTTCTTGTAGAAAGGTTTAATAATTACCTTTTAAGGGAAAGGAACTCTAGGTGCCGGAGGAACTCCAACATACTACTTGTCACAAAATGTAGCTGGGGACTTTCTTCCAGATCCACATGAATCAGGCTTGGTGTATGGACAAATAGATCAGCAGGTAGAGACTGAAGAAAGGGCATCTGCCTCATCCAAAGGGACTGGAGATTGTTTAATCCTTCAAACCACTGTGGGTCAACTGTAGATGGTAAATAAACGATCAGCTACTATATTTTGAAGATGCCTTTATATAACTTGCTGACATTCAGAACTGCAATCTGTGACATAATATACTTAAATTATAGCTCTCTTAGCAATGAGAACCACTTTTCTTGTATCTAATATCTACTCCAATCCACTTAAAGACAGTTGAATGATTACTAAAGACAGCAACACAGTTATTTTTGTAGGCTCGCATATATAGCCATTTTTAATGGCTGACAATTAATAGTACAGATTTTTAAGGTTATTCGCAATGGGTGCAGTAATCCAACTTAAAATGCTAACTGCTGACCTTTCGCATCATTGGAAGTTTTTAAATCTTGTCTAGGCACAAATGATGCTGGCCCCTTTTGAAAGCCTCTTATTTGTTGTAACAAAATCAGTGCAGGCAATCCTTAAGTTCTGACCAGAGAAAGTTAATGTGTGGCATTAATAGAGTAAATTTAGCTACTGCAATACCTATTTTCTGCTATTAGTGTGAGTTTTACCAGTTGAAGAACTTACAATTTTTCTAATTATTAAATTTTTTTATAAACTTGAAATTAAAAATATTAATTTATAGGGATATCTGTAGTGGGGTAGATTAGATTAGATTAGAGATACAGCACTGAAACAGGCCCTTCGGCCCACCAAGTCTGTGCCGAACATCAACCACCCATTTATACTAATCCTACGCTAATCCCATAGGTGTGAAACCAACATGGCCTCTCAAAAGACTCAAAATTTTCAGGTTGCGATTACCTTCTTGTTTATTAGGAAGTTATGTTAAATTTGAATAGAACACTGGTTCAGCCTCGACTGGAGTATTGTGTCCATTTCTGGGCGCCATACTTGAGGAAAGATGTGAAGGCATTGGAAAGAGTGCAGAAAAGGTTCACGAGAATGGTTCCAGGGAAAAACTTCAGTTATGTGGATAGATTGGAGAAGTTGGAACTGTTTTCTTTGGAGGAGAAGGTTGAGACGAGATTTGATAGAGGTGTTCAAAATCATGAGGGGTCTGGATAGGGTAGATAGGGTTACCATTGTTGGAGGGATCAAGAACAAGACAGCACAGAGTTAAGGTAATTGACAAAAGAAGTAAATGCAACATGAGGAAAAACATTTTCATGCAGCGAGTGGTTAGGATCTGGAATGCACTGCCTGAGAGTGTGGTGGAGGCAGGTTCAATTGAGGCATTCAAGAGGGAATTGTATTGTTATCTGAAAATGAAGAATGCGCAGGGCCACGGGGAGAAGGCAGGGGAACGGCACTAGGTAAACTGCTCTTTCAGAGAGCCAGCACAGACATGATGGGCCGAATGGCCTCCTTCTGTGCTGTAATGATTCTGTGATAAATTAAAATGTTTTGAGATTGTGAAATAAACATTTCTGATTTCCATTGCTTCAAAGTTCACATTTGATAAAAAAGCAACCTATTTGATATGTCTTGAATTATATGGACATATCTGGTATGTGCCAATGGAAAAGTTTTAAAATTATATAGATAGCCTGGATTAAATGCTTCTTTTTGTGTAGTATTACACTAAGCCCACCAATTATATCGCAAAGGTAATGTTATACTTGTGGAAGTTCTAACAATCAAATCAAACACTTATTTCTGCTTGTCCCTCCCCATTTCTGTGGCCTTTGACCCTCATTGACTGCAATGGTAATTTCGTCTGTTTTTAATTAACAAGTCTATGTATATACTTTGTTAATTTAGTACTTAATTTCTTATTAATGTCTGTTCCATTTGCAAGCCAGGAGATTTCAATAAACATAAGGTTAAGCCTGCACTTATACAATAAATTCTGAAATTCCTAACATATCTTTCAGTGACTTAGAACTACTAGATGATTGTTCAAACTCTCGGCAATTTCAGTGGACATGTTTTTGTTATTTCAAATTAGGGAGGTTACTTCAAGCCCAGGAGCTTTAGTACATGAAGTTTATGTGCTTTTTGTTTGAGAGGAGCAAGAAACCTGTTCATTTTTGTCGTGCATAATTTTTTTAAAAACGTCCTGAATAAGAGACAGCGGTACTTACAGGTTTTGAATAAGTTTGCACTCAGATCAAGTATTTTGAGATTTTCCATTTCAGAGGCAAATGCTTTGTAATTGCACGCTTCCAAAGATGTCGTGGATAGGTTTAGGTAATGAAGCTTGGGGAAATGAGAGAATTCATATGGGCTGAGCTGTTGCAAAGGGTTCCCTTCGAGTCTTAGCACGGTGAGATTAGGCATTTGAAATTTCCATTGCAACTTTGTAAACTTATTGTAGCTCAGGTCCAGAGATGCAAGCTGTGGGAGCACTGTCCCTGAAGAGACAATCTCTGAGATTTTATTGTGACTTAAAAGTAAAATTTTTAAATTGTGAAGGTCTGTAAACTTTGAAAACTCAATCTGCCGGATGATGTTCTTGCTCAAATCAAGCGATTCAAGAGCTGTGGGTAGGCAGGATGGAACAGTTGTAAGTTGATTGCTGGCTGTGTCCAGGTGCCTTAATGTTGCTATGATCAGGGATCCACAGGGCAGCCTGTTGTTGGTCAGATTGTTGTGCGATAGGTCCAGTACTTCCAGGGCACTGAAATTTTGGAAGGTATTGATCGGTACGATACTGATGTTCTTTCTTGACAAACGGAGCTGCGTGTCATTTTGGGAACATGTTTTCATATGGTAGAATGGAAAATGATCAGGTTGATCAACAGGTAAACCGTTAGTTCTCGGAAGAAAGAGCACCACCTCCATTAGTAGGAAGAAAAGAGCCTTCGCTTCCATTTTTTTCAAAAATTGGAATACAATTCCTGAAACAGATCACAGTTAAACTTTGAAGTGGGCTGGTATTCATCACTGTTCTATTTTTAACTTTTAGTGCAAGTAAATTTTGAACTGGCTCCAGTCTTAAATTTAGTACTGTTTTGTCCAATTTTATATGAGGTGTTTTCTGTTATACTACATGATGTAAATTTACAGTTTCTTCAGTATTGAATATGCAACCTTCAGAATGATTGATTTACACAGGTCACTAGAAGAGATTCTAAAATTTGTCACAGTATAAACTGAGATTTGTAAAACCAGCTTAGCTGACTTTTTATTATTAGTGAGGTGAATGGCTTAAATAAAACATAAAAAGAGGCTGCAAGCAAAACTATTGAAAAATCTATGCTGTCAGTTTCCATCAGCTTGTTATGAAGTGCTGATACTCTCCTCTTTAGGACACAGCTCACTTCCCCAAGTCCAGAAGACAGGTGCAGATTCGCAAGACCCCAGGTTTTGGAATTCCAAGAACATGCATGCGTGCTGTTGGAGTTTAATTACATCACTTGCCAGCTCACCCTAGCCTACAGGCATTGGCTTGTAGGATAAGAACCAGGGGAGTTAATTAGGGTTCTGTCCCCAATCACTGTCAAGTGACTCTACCCTTCCTGCCTGCACCCCAAATGAATCATCTACTTAGATAATCAAATTACCATTTTTTGCACTCTATATGTGCCAGTATAAGAGAGGTTAAGATGCGAAGTCTGATCAATTTTAGACATACAAAGTGTAGGTGTATAAACTTTTTTAACAAATACTGTGATATCTGTTACACAGGTCACTTGTGCACACAGGTGTTAATGAAATTTACAACAGAGCGATGTAACTTTTACACTAGTGCAAGCAGCATTTAGGTCTGGTACAAATTTGCAGAGAACAGAATTGCTGTCCTGCGCTCAAGCTCGCCAAACTCCTATAGAGACAAATACTTGCTTTCTTTACTGTCATCCATTAGAAATCTTTAAATATTTGAGGGGAAAGTAACAATATTTTTAACCGTACAATACTCTTGAAATTAAAATGCATCCAACAAAACAGTTTGCCGATTATGATAATTTTACTATAATTGCCAGAGTATGCACTGAATCCCTTCCCCGAATATCTCGTTAACCCAGCAATCACAGAAGAAATAGGTTGTAAAAATATTTTTCTAAACTCAAGCCTGATAGTTAACTGTTTAACTTGAACTGTATTTTGTTATTTATGTAGTGCATCTGAGTTAAGACTAAATAGTCCTCATGCACTGAAGGTTAAATGCCGTTCCCACAAATGAGAAATCATTTGCGATCATGAGTAATATAGTTTTAACTTTTTTTTTCCTAATTTGTGATTGAAAGCTTTATAGAAAAGTCATCCGCATCAGCAAAATAGTGCAGCATTTAGTCATTAAAACTGTGCTTTTAGTTTCTGCTAATAATTGTTATACAGCAGAACAATTCAAACTATTGCACTTACCAAACCGATTGGAGCACTAGATATCTGGATATTTGAAGCACACTGTGCTGCGTAGCTGTCCCAGTTTGATAGACTGTGTGATTCAGATGGCTTTTAACCCCCGCTGTTTGTTCTAAAAGCACTTTCATGCGTTGTAAAGGGGTTTCTGGTGGAAGTGCACAAGAAGTGCATGTATTAGTAAGTGTGTGTGGACTCCGGGCATGTACTTTGTGTCTTTCATCTGACTGCTTTGTTTCTTTTGTTGTAGATATGCATTCCTCCAGCAGACCTCTTGGAATGTAACCTGCTTTGATAGCTGAATGGCTGGGATATGTGAGGGCTGGCTGGCAGGCTACAACCAACTATCTTCAGGGTTAATAATGGCTCTTTGGCCTTAACGGAAAAGGCAAAGCAGTTAAATAAATGACTCTGAAATGGATTACCAATTTTCCAGAAGCTGCTTTTTTTGAGGGGGTGGGAAAGGAATGAGCTGCTATAATTCTGTCACTGTATTAATGAGACAATATAACTGGTCTCTAATTGACCAGGAAAGAAGGCATTTTAACATTGGCATTACGATCTATTGTCATCTGTGGAAACAGCATGTTTCTTAATTTATATTGCATGTTGGGGATACAAGTCTTATGAGTGAGTTTGGCAAAGCAAATGATAATTCAAATATATACTTTATATTTTGCAAAAATGCTCCTTACAGTCCAGTGTTGTCATCACTAATTTTGCCTCAGGATTCAGGAAACAGGTTTTCACAGTTTTACTGGTTTGAGGCTGAACTGTTTATGGGAAAAATCAAAAAAAACTCAAATGCTGTTCGTATAACTTTATCCAAGATTTGGATCCTGTGATTGCTGTGCCATATTTTGGTGGAATAGATAGATGAGGTTTTCCACCCATGCCATCTGTTATTTTGAGGGATGTTTCCAATCTATTAGAGATCCATCTTTCCATCATAACATCTGCTATGCGTCCTAGTGTCTTCTATAATTTATTTGTAGATACTTTGTGACCTGAAAATTTTTCATGTGACTGGTCTATAATAAATACAGCAGATGCCTGCGAGGTAATTCTAGACCCCAAGCCTGTTCACTTTGTTCAGCCAGCTTTTCTGTTTCTCCCTCCCCAGCAAATAATTGCTGCTGTTGGAGATAATCTGCATAGCAGACGTTAATTGTAGAACTTAAACTCTCCTATGTGGATGCAGATCAGCCATGATCTCATTGAATGGCTGAACAGGCTTGAGGGGCTAAATGACCTACTTCTGTTCCTATGTTCCGATGACTTCCATTGCCTTTATTTCGCCAGTGGGTTTTACACAGAAAGTACAGTAACCAGATGATTAGGACAACAGCAATGCATGTTATAGTCACTGTTGTGATTCAAGTTCTCGCCAAATGCTTTTCCTCATTCCCATGTGAAAGGCTGCTTCCATAAAGTAGCCCTCACTTCCCAGGAACAGAAGTGTGACCTATGCAAAGTATCTGATGATGTGTCATGTCTGCTGAAGAATAAATGGCATATGCTGCAAATGAGCTCATTAGAAATAGTACAAGACACCTGTACTCTTCTGGCATTTCACTGTTCAACGTTCGACTGGCCCCACTCGCTGATTTTGTTTGGAAAAGAACCCTGCTAAATCTGGAATATATACTTCTTGATCTCTTCATGCTGTGACAAAAGAAGATAGACCACTCAATGGGCTGGATTTTATTTTCCCGCTGTTGTGGGTGGCGGAGGGTGAAAAAAATGGCGTCCCGCATGTGTGGGCCGCATGGCGGCGCATTTAAATATGCAGGGTGGCTGCCCCCCGCAATCACGTGGTGGGGGAGGCCTCAGCGACGCAGTGAACAGCATCAGCTATCTCTGTGCAGGCCCCGGTGCCATTTTTAAAGGGCTGCTATCCCTGCTCAGAGACTGCAGAGTGGCACCACCCCCCCCCCCTTCCCCCCTACATTAAAATTAATATTTGGCCCATCTCTCCTGCCCACCCCCCCTCCCAATACACTGAAATTGCAGAGTTGATCCCTCTCTACATCCCCTCCCAAGAGGTCACTCCTTTCCCCCCCCCCCCAAACACTAAAAATGCAAAGTTGATCCCCTCCCCCCCCCCCCCCCCCCAACCACCCTGCACTAAATATGCTCTGATTCCCCCCTTCCCCATCTCGGTGGTGCCAGCTTTCCCTGGACGAGAAAGTGAAGGCGTGTGAATGCCACCAGTCGCACTGAAGATCTGGATCCGACAGTAAGATCACGGGGAATTGGATTTAAATGTATGCATAAAGTTAATTTCAATATTTAAAGTTGGGTTCCGTCGCCAAGCAGCCGGTGGTGGGGGGGGGGGGGGGTGGCGCGACGGACCCTCGCTGCCTTCGGGAAGATTGGGCCCGGCAATCCCGTCTTCGGACACTGTGGTGGGCCGCTGCAATCTTCCACCCCCACCCCCACCATCCAGGCAAGGAGCCCGACGTCGGGCGCTCAACAAAATTCAGCCCAATTAATCTAAATCAGCAACCAGACTTATCAATTAGAATCCTTTTCACAGTTTCACAGGAGGAGGCTGTTTGGTATCGACCTTAAGTCATTCACCTAGTATCTGGAAAATGCTACATTAAGTATCTGCTAAATCGGGCAGATAATCGGAGTTAGTAGCTCTGGCTTTAACAGTAACATAAGAAATAGGAGCTCGACTAGGCCATGCAACCCCCTCAAGCCTGCTCCACCATTCAGTAAGATCGTGGTTGATCTTTTACCTCAACTCCACTTTCTTGTCCTATCCCCATATCCCTTGATTCCCTTAGTGCCCAAAAATCTGTCAATCTCTGTCTTGAATATACTCACTCATTGGCTGAGCATCCACAGCCCTCTAGGGCAAAAATTCACAACCTTCTGATTAAAGAAACTTCTCCTCACTTTGGTCCTATATGGCTGACCCCTTACCCTGGGACTGTGACCCCTCGTTGAAGACTCTGCAACCAGGGAACTGGCTTCTCAGCATCTACTCTGTCAAGCCCTTGAAGGATTTTTTACCTAATTCTCAAACCTGTCTTAGTTGGCCAGCCATCTCAATTTAAACCTGATGAACGACTGTGTGGTGGTGAAGGTCTAAAGTTAAACTCAGTGTTACAGCCCGAGAGCGGTAAAGTGCCTAGTAGAAAGTGCCTCTTGTTTACATTGTACATAGGCCGTTCAGCACCTTGAACCTGTTCCGCCATTCATTTAAATTATGGCCGATCTGTACCTTAATTCCATCTATCTGCCCTCGTTCCGGAACCAAGGAGGCTGAGGGTAAAATAGGAGTGGGATGGAGAAGTAAGGTAGCAAGTGACCAGAAGCTCAGGGTCACGCCCAAGCACTGAACAGAGGTAGGTGTTCAGTCTACTTTCGGTTTCCTTGTAGAAGAGCCTGCATCGTGACCAATGGATACAGTGTGGTAAGCTGGATGAAATACAGGTAAATTGCTGTTTTACATGGAAAGTGTATTTAGGGCCCTGGATGATGGGAAGGTTTTCTTTTCTGGGCAAAATGCAGCATTGACATGCGGGCCATTCCACTTCCCCAGCCTTTCCTCCTCGCTAACCGCTTGCACTAATCCTGCCTAGCGGGAACATCGACCTCCTAATTATAAATCTGTCTAGCAGTTTTTTCCCCTCTTCATTCTCCTGAATGTGCTGATTCTTGCTAGGTTCGGGATCCGCAAGTACCTCAGCCAAGTGACCTTTTTCCGGGTTTTGAGTGTTTACTGTGAAAAGAACCCGAGTCCTTTTGATCTATTTAACTTAGTATCGCACTGAGCAAAGCTTCTAACCACTGGGGAATGATGCCGACAGTGCAAAGATTAAAAGAAATAGCTTTACATTGGATCAACGTAAAGATGAATCATACAATAACCAGACGCACTTGGAATTAAGGTTGCTGTCATAGTTGTGGAAGTGTGGCTTTTGGGGGAGGAGGTGGGCTTCTGAAATTCCTGTGCCATTATGAAGATAAACAGCAGCAGAGATAAAGTGTTTGTAGGAGTTTGTACCAGCTAGGGATGGCTCTTAAAAAGCACATTCCATCGCTGAGAATGTGGTATATATAATTGAGAGATCTATCCAAGCTGTTTGCAAGTCCTTGATGACAGGAAATGTTGACCCCAGTTTTTTTGAATAGTTGAAACTTCTACTGGATGAGGTGGGAATGATAACTAAGAGTGGACATTTTGGTCATTAATGTTGCATTAGGTAAAGTAATTCTTAAAGCATGTTGGAGAGGCCTCATTTTATTAGCAAGGTAGGGTTATGATTTCATGTTCACAGCATGTAAGTGAGATAGGATATAACCCTGAAAGTTTAATGTTTCATTTCATCTTTGTACGAACCCTCCCCTTTCCTTCACCCACATGAAAGTTTAATTATTAAAACCATTGAGCTAAAGTCAGTAAAAATATATATATGGAAACGTAGTGGTGAAATGGATTCAGTCTTTTTGAAAAAATTAAAAATTCACTTAAAATTATGAACTGTATTGTAGCAAAAATGAAAACAAACAGTGCTGCAAGTAGGTCCGTGGGCCTCTGAAAAGAAAAGAGTGGTAAATGTTTAGGGTGTAACTTGTTAGCAGAATTGTTCTGACCTGAAAACGTTTTACTCTCTTTTCTGATTCTGCCCAACTTGCTGTGTGTTTCCAGCATTTTCCATTTTTATTTCACTTTTCCAGTATTTGTCATTTATTTCTTTTCACTCCTACTGCATTATGCTTGAGATTGAGTTCTGATGTCCATTGTGTTGAATTCCTGGTCCCAGCTGTACTGGCATGGGAAGCCACGCAGGTGGTGTCCAGGCAGCTCCCTTACAGTGAATGGGGGAAGGGCCCTTGGAATTTTTTCTGGCTTTGATGGAGTCCTGGACTTCCTAAGGGAAAGCTGACTACCTGCACATGGTCTGTCATCCAAAAGAAACTTAATTTTCAGTGAGAGAGTTGGGAGTTATTTATTCTTCCAGAAAGGAACAAGCTTGGTAAATTTTCACCCTATGGTCCACATAGAATAAAACATTTCTTGACAGCAGCACACCTAAAATGCAGTAAAAGTACCTTCCAGATTCTCCCTTCCAATTCATTCATTATCTGAGTCAGAGCTAAAACCCGATTTTATAACAATAGAGGCATTATTAGGACCACTGATTTATTGGGCTGAATTTTCAATTATAGGAGTAGGGGTGCGGGCGCACATTGAAAATTGCATTCCCGGAGGGCGTCTCTGGATCCCGACACCTCTGGAATGCGACGCAATTTTCCAAGGGAAGATGAGAGTGGGGCAACCGGCAACCCACTCACCTCCAATTAACAGCCTATTAAGCTTCTTGAGGAGCTTGTTCACGGGCTGGGGATGGCCAGGAGCCAATTTTCAAATCTGAAATCATTGATCCTGAATAGTCTGGTGCATGTGAGTGGTCAGCTGTCAGACTCAATGCGGGGAGTTGCAACATTGTCTTTTAAAACGGAATATGTTTTTGCCACCAGGGGTTTTGCAGAGGGCTCAGGTGTTATACCGTTTGCCTGGCCGTTTGGCCAATTCTCAGCGCTGAGGCTTCTGGCCCCCTAAATTCCTGCCTCCTCTCTTGTGGAAGGCAGCGGGCGGCCCCATCATGGCTGCCGTCTGCCTTGAGGCTCTTGATCCAACGCGCAACTCCTGCCTGCTCGTAGAGCTCGCTGCCGCTAATTAGGCGCCGAGCTTGCCTCCGGCCCAATTAGGGCATTAACATTTGAAGATTGTGTCGTTTGAGTGATTAAATGCAGCGTGGGGATCGGGATCCCAAAATTATGCGGGTGTCGAGTTCCTGACCCCGATTTGAAAATCAAGCCCATTGTAACTGAATAAATCCAGTTGTCTTAATTACAAACAGTCTGGCATTTTTGGATCAAATTCTGAAAAGCTATCCTTTTGTTTTCATGGAAGCTTTTGAATACAAAAGTCAGGAAGTGATGGTAGGAAGTGATGCTACAATATTTGCAGAGCCTTGGTCAGACCTTATCTGAAGTATTTCATTCAACTTTGAGCACTGCACCTCGGGAAAGATATATTAGCCTAATAGGAGGTAGGGTAAAGATGCAGCAGAATGATACTGGGGCTGAAAGGGTTAAATTACGAGGCCAGGTTGCTTCTATTGCTTTAAGTTTAGGTTGTGGAATGATCTACGAGGTATTTTTTTCTTTTAAAATGGGGAAAAAAAAGGATTCACTAGATATGGAGAAAGTTTCCTCTGGTGGTGAAATTTGCAACAAGGGGACATAAAATTAGAGCTCGGCCACTTTGGAATAAAATCAGGAAGCACTTTTTCATGTCAAAAGTAGTGGAAATCTGGAACTTTCTCTTTCTCAAAAGGCTTTTGATGCTGGGTAAATTGAGATTTTCAAGACACCGAATAGATTTTTGTGCGGTAAGGCTATTGAAGGATACAGAGCAATGTTGAGTAAATGGAATTAAGATGCTGATCAGCTATGATCTGATAGAATGGCGGTACAGGCTTGGGGGCTGAATGGCCTACTCCTGTTCCTAAAACTGTAAATCAATGGCTTTGATTATTCTTTTAAGTATGTGCTGTATTTTATTTCCCAATTTTTAAAACCTAGGATAAATGACACAAAACTATAAAGATATCAGTGAGAAAAAACTATTTGGCCCATTGCCAGCTCATAGAGTTTGTGTAAGATTTCTACATGCATTGTATTACATAATATGAACAGCACAGAAACAGACCATTTGGCCCAAAAGGTCCATGCTGGTGTTTATGCTCCAACGAGCCTCCTCCCACCCTTCTTCATATAACGTTATGAACATATCTTTCTATTCCTTTCTCCTTCATATGTTTATCCAGCTTCTCCTTAAATGCATCAACGTTATTTGCCTCAGCTACTTCTTGTGGTGGCAAGTTCCACGTTCTAACTGTTCTCAGGGTAGAGAAGTTTCTGCTGAATTTCCTATTGGATTTATTAGTGGCTATTTTATATTTATAGCCCCATAGTTCTGGCCTCGGCTGCAAATGGAAACATCTTGCATACATACATACGATTTAGGAGCAGAATTAGGCCATTCAGGCCCTCTAGCCTGCTCCGCCATTCAATAAGATCATGGCTGATCTGTTTTTGTCTCGAATTCTGCACTCCCACCCCATACCCTTTGATTCTTGCCTAACAAGAATCTATCTACCTCCGCTTTAAAAATATTCAATGACCCCGCCTCTGAGGCAGAGAGTTCCAAAGTCGCACAACCGTCAGAGAAAAATTTCTCCTCACCTCTTTCCTAAAAGGCCCACGCCTAATTTTAGAACCGTTCTCCCTTGTTCTGGACTCACCCACAAACAACCTTTCCACATCCCCTTTCTTTATCTTAATGACCTCTAACACGTCCCTGTTAGTCTTTTTTTCTAGAGAAAAGAACCCAATCCTGTTCAATCCTTCCTGATAGGTATGACTCTGAGTTCTAGTATCATTCTAGTAAATATTTTTTGCACCTTCTCCAGAGCCTGTGTAGAGAAGACCATGTTCTATCATAGGCTTCTCTCCCACATCCTACCTATGATGCCCTGCTTAATGGAACACTAATTTTGAATCTGGCATTGTGGTGGGGATGGGAATGTCATGTCTTCTCCATTCCAATCCTTGTCCACGATAAATAGATTGTGTATTTCTACTTCATATATATCTTTCATTATTTTGAAGACCTGGATCATATCTCCCTTTTGTTTTTTCTCAGGCAAGAATAAGTTTAGTCACTTGAGCTTTCCTCCATAATTTAGGCCCCTAAAACCCTTTCAAGCATCTGGTCACTCTACTTTAACCCTTTTCTGTATTGCATCTTTATCCTTTTTGAGATAAGGCGACCGACACAGCAAACCCTACCTCCTTTTAAAGATATGTTTATAGTTTTCTCGGGTTTTTTTTGCAAACTATTTCTCTATTCATCTGGACAAAACTCATTTACAGCATCTTGCAGAACGCCCTAAAATATTTTACCATTAAAGCTGTTGGATTAATTGACTTCTAATTGTCACGATTATGCCTTGCTCCTTTTTTGAACATTGGAAATATTTGCCTTTGAAAAATATCTACTGAAGCATCACGAATTTCCTCCTTTAATTCATTAGGAAGTCTGGGTTGTATTCCATCTGGCCCTGGACAGTTGGGGCTATTTAATGCTTCTAGTTTTTGTACAATACAGCTTTCCTAATTTACATGTGTATATTGTGGCTTGCATAGCTCCATTTACTATGAATGGAATTTATCTACATCCTCCTTGGTGAAAGCTGATGTGAAGAATCTGTTTACTATATCTGCCATGCCCAAATCATTTATTGTAGTTTTATTCGAATTGCAGTTTAACAGGGCCAAATGTTTGTTGACTTTCTTGATCCTATTAACATTGTTGTAAAAGCTTTTTGGGTTCATTTTGCTGTTTTGTCTGATTTTCTCCCTCCCTTTCTCTTACTTTATCTAATACTTTAAGAAATTTGTCATAGTGTGAAAATCAACTTTCCTAATGTCTTTGCTTTGACAATTTGAAATCTAATAGGAAGATGATCATTAGATTTTTGGTGCTCACCAACTTCTAGGCTACTGACCAGCTCTGATGGATTGCTGAAACAGCCTCTGCTTTTGTTTGTACTCTTACTTCCTTTCACTGTATCCCTCTTTATCTTTTCAGACAGCTCCCCATTTGCCTGCTCCCTTTGTTTTGATGGTCTCTAAATTACCAATTAATAATTTGACATCTTTATCACTCAGTTCCACCTGCCTTGTTTCAGTCTCATCCCCTTCTGTTACATCCACTGTTTGACAGAAGCGCAAGGAGAGAACCAACTGTGTAACAGCCCCGACACTCGAGACGAGGAGGCCAAAGAAGAAGAAGAAAGCAATTCCTGCACTTCCCTTTGCAAAGCATTTCATATTCCCTAGATTTGTTAATTGCCTAAACCTCAAATCCATGGCTTCTTGTATTTATATAACATTTAAGCTTATTCTTAAAAATGTGTTACGACTATTTGAGAAAGGTGTCTAGAGGTCTTTTTCAGCCTTCACCTGGTCTTATTGTAACAGGGTTTAATTTTAAACACACTGTTTTGAGCTCCCCCTTGGTGAATCCTTGTTCACCACTTTCCAATTATAAGGCAAAGAAATGAGCACAAACAGGCCACCTTAGGTTGAAAGAAGAAAAGTGACATTTATTAAAACTTAAGCTCTAATTCGCTTAACGCCAACGGTTACATGCCGTGCCCCATGCTAGCATGCATACACGATACACATGCAAATAGAGACAGAAAAGAGCAGAAGAAAAAGAGAGGTTTGAGGCAATATCAGAAGAGTTTCTTGTTATTGTGCTTCGAGCTCACAGTAGTCCTTTTGTAGGTAGTTCTTGTTTTTTGTTGGGGCCCAGTATTATTCTTAAACCTTGTTCACTGTAGGAGACTTTTCTGTCTTGGGGTTCATGTATCTGCAATGGATCTTCAGTTCCGTGAGGAAGAGATGGGAGCAGACAGGAGAGAGATGTTCTCAGTCCAGGAGCAAAGAGCTTTCTGAGTTTAAATTCTGTGTGGCAAGTTCAAATACAAAAAACTCCAGCAGCCAGTTAGTCATGTGGCTAAACTGGTCTGACCACGTATGTTTGTGTATTGGGGGAGTAGGGACTGGTTCCTTTGTTCCAACACTGTCTGCTAGTATGCAAAAAATGTCTTTCTGGCAAGGAGCCTGGCAGTTCCGTGTGCTAGGCCCTCTTTTCTTCCCAGCAACAATTTTAAGTTTAATGTCCATGTGGCGAGATTAAGGTGCCTCATTCTTGGCAGGTGAGGGCCTGCATGACAAATGTCTATTTTATTTGCTCATTCATAACAATGATTACACTTCCAAAATACTTAATTGACTGTAAAGCACTTTGGGATGTTGAGGTCACGAACCTTACTTTGTTTCTTTAATTTCCTTTTTGAATTGTTATGTTAACGTGTTGCTCCCCATCAAAGCTTCATCACTTTAAATCTTCCTCAATTGTCCTATTCATCTCTGAAAACACTGGCCTAGTATAGCTAGTTCATCCTCTCTGAACAACTTTCTTGTGCCTCCGACATTCATACCAATCCTACACCGATGCTGACAGCACTTTCAGGGCACTCGCCACATGGTGCTCTTGAACTCCTCAATCATGCCAGATCTGGACTTCTTGGCACAGTTTCAGTGACATTTAAAATGGCAGGAGTCTGGAGCAGTGTTGTGGAAGGAGTCCAAGAGTTCCACTTATAGGGGAGCTGGGGTGGGATGGGGGTTGGGCAGGAGAGAGAGAGAGAAAAATCTAAGAACCAGCACTTGTGGGGGTAAGGGGAAAGAGGGAAGGCTGCGAATAGAGGAGCTGCACAGAGAAGAAAGCTCCGGGTTGGGTTTTTGGGGGTGGGGGCATGGAAAAAGAGGGAAGCCAGAAGGTGAGAACATTGCTGAGGAGGTGGGGGGGATGTGGAGAGAGGAGAGGAAAACCCAGGATTAGGAGAGAGAGAGCCTATGTGAACTGTGTACTTCTTGTCGGGGGAGAACACATAACCATTTATAGAAATGTTTGAATTTGTGTAGGGGAGAATGCCCTGAGTCCCTTTTAGAAATGAACCATGATTGTGGCAGGGCTGTATTTGCAAGGTTTTTAATGCCATTTTAAATTAGCTATCAGCAGCCCCTGACTATGCTCAATGGGTTCAAATCCTTATTTGCTGGTAGACAACTTTTAAAAAAACATTTACTAAAACCTGTTTTTGCCACTTCATAGATTATCTGATGCTACTGGGGGAGCAAATTCTTAAAATATAGGAACAAAAATAATGAATTCCCAAATGGCAAAGGGAAAGTAGTTTTCAGAATTAAGTAAATGTTTCTTTTATTTTTATATTTAAAGAATTGGAATGTCCATATTCTTAGTCATCGAGTCCATGCCGGCGCTGTATAGAGCAATCCAGTCAGTTCCATTCCCCTGCACTATCCTCATAGTACTGCAGGTTTATTTTCCTCAAGTGCCGATCCAGTTTCCTTTTGAAATCATTCATTGTCTCCACTTCCACCACCCTCATAGGCAGCGAGTTCCAGGTCATTACCACTCACTGCATTAAAAAAAGTTCTCTGCAGCATTTCTTGCCCCAAACCTTAAATCTGTGTTCCCTAATCCTTGTACCGTCAGCTAATGGGAACAGCTTTTCTTTGCCTACCTTATCATAACCTGTCATAATCTTGTACACCTCTATCAAATTTTCCCTCAATCTCCTTTGCTTCAGCTTCTCCAACCTAACTTTGTAGCTAAAATCCCTCATCCCTGGATTCTAAAATGTACCAAATAAGGGCCTTTATTTTTCACTGCTTCAAGCTGTTGTATTTTCTGTCACTGCTGCTGTGAGGAAAATCCACTCCAAAGTGTTCAAAGAATCAAATATTTCCATTAAGTATTTTCTTACGCCTTTGTGTAATACATTTTGTAATGCTTCTCGGTTATTGCTACTCATGGGAAAATGTATTCTATTGTATGTAAATTTACTAGACACATTTAGTTTGTCACACCTAATTTGGGTTAACTTTCACAAGTGATCATAAAAGAAAAACTTGCATTTTTATAGCACCTTACACAAGTGCAGTCGCTAATTTAGCGAGTGTGGCAGTCAATGTGCGCACAGCATAGATACCATGAACAGCAATGTGATAATGACCAGATAATGTGTTTTATTGATGTTGTTTGAATGATAAGTATTGGCCAGGACACTGGGGAGAATTCCTGTGCTGTTCAAAATAGTGCCATTATATGGCAACGTGAGAGGACAGATGGGGCTTCTGTTTAATGTCTCATCTGAAAGGCAGCACCTTCGATAGTGCAGTACTTTCTTGGCATAGCAGAGTGTCAGCCTAGATTTTGTACTCAAGTTTCTGGAGTGGGCCTTGAACCTAGTGATTCAGAGGTGAGAGTGCTACGAACTGGACCACGTCAGCTTGTGGCCCTGACTTTCACAATCCCTGGATTTGCATCAGATTATAGAGAATTGTTTAAAACAGACTAAAAGCAACTGAATGGCTTTAAGATAGATGTAATTTTTTTAAAGTTCAAACTTTGTAGACAATTTTTACAATTAGAATAATTTTACTTTTTACCCTCTTCACTTAGGTTTCTTAAAAATGTGTACAATACTCTATTTTTGAACTCCCCTTACTATAATTCTTAATTGATCTGTTGGTTAAAGACAGCATTGTTCCTCCAACCTAAACAAAGTCAGGGATCTGAGCTGTAATCTGACCTTAAGTGAACCCACAATTCATTTCAAGATTATAGAGCAATTGCACCTAGGCTTCAAGGGACATATACCTATGTTGGATTTGAGATGGCACAGTTTCATGTCCTCAGAAACTGGTTCATCCTCAAGCAAATTTAGAGCAGTCTTGCAATGTTTTTTGGTGTGTTTGCTGTATTTATGTAAACCATGACTTAAGTTTTTGTAATTAGAGATATTTTTGTTAAAGTAATCCCTTTGTCCAATACAGCATTGTCGATTGACTATTTAACACATGGTGTTTCTTTACATTTTGCAGTTGGATGGGTACATTGCACGAAACTGGGCTAATCAGAAATCAGCTTTGGGGAGTGCCCTAGACCCACTGGCAGATAAGATTCTGATCAGTGTTCTGTACGTCAGTCTGACTTGTGCTGAACTCATTCCAGGTACTCTCTTTATTTTCTTTCTGCTCTCCCTTCTAGGATAGAGTTTAGCAAAAGAAGTGGTGTAACAACCTACTTCAGTTCTGAATAGTAGCAACTATATCAAAGGCCTCAGATTTCATCTGCTTATATCAGCTAATGGCACAGATACCAGCACCTCATGTACTTTTACATTATTAGCTTTGAGAGCAGATGAGTTAGCTGAACCTAGTTGAAAGTAAAGAACAGGAACTGGCATTCATATAGCACCTTATCACTTCCTTAGGATATCCCAAAGCGCTTCTGGGGCAAAGGATTACTCATTGAAATGCACTTCCTGTTGTTACGTAGGCAAACATGGCAGTCAAATTGTGCGCAGCAAGGTCCCAGATACAGCCAATTAAAATGATCATTTTAACTTTTTTCTGTGTAGTATTGCTGAAGGGAGGACGGCTGGTCTGGACACCAGGAGAAATTCCCTGCACAACATCAAATAGTGATGTGGTTTTCCATACACCTGAGCAAACAAGTGTTTTGAAGTTTCATCTGAAAGACAGCACCCCCAACAATGCAGCCTGATCTCAGTATACACTGATTTACCTAGAGATGTAGAAATAGTTAGCAGCCATGATCTTCAGAATATTCCTTCAGTGTGCGCACTAAGCCCTTGGCATATTTTGTTTAACTATAAATTCGTTATCACCTCCCAACTTCAGGTCGACATCTTGAAATCCATGTGTTCTTCTGCAAGAGCAGTTTGTCAGAGCTTGGATTGATTTTGTGTCGGTCCCATTGGAACCAGTCGACACAGAATCCACCTCCCCTTGGAAGAACACCTTTTTATTCAGCCTGGCATGGACTTTCCTATTCTACCTACAAGCTATATATGGAAAATCTTCCATTTAGGGCAGAGACCTAGAAACTGAAAACCCAAAGTAAATGCCTATTTTCCAAATGAGACTTCTGTTATATTTTAAGGCACAACAAGTCATTTAGAATCAAGCTGTTAAAATTCATACTGTGTCAGAAATCTCTGCATCTTAAACTAACATGCATAGTATTCAGGCAGCTGAATTTCTGCATTAGTATTTCATTGATGCCCTGGATATACAAATTCTATGTGCTTCTGTGCAGAAATACTTGTCCTAGGACATCAAGTTTTCTTATAGTCAGGCAGGTTAAACTGTTAAGAGGTTTCTTTTAAATCAGTAGTTAGAAACCTATTTTAAAGCTGGTGAAACTCCATTCAGGTTAGAATATGCTTTGACTGCATTCAGAAAGTCCAGGCAAACACTCAGCACGAAGATTGCCCTTGCTGTTACTGCTCCATAAATCCACTATCAAGTCATTGCTGCTATTTATCCAGCATAGTTTTGTTTTAGTTGGGCAACAAAGATGAAGGGTCAAGTCCTATAGTGCAGGGCGCAGTGGTTAGCACCGCAGCCTCACAGCTGCAGGGACCCGGGTTCAATTCTGGGTACTGCCTGTGCGGAGTTTGCAAGTTCTCCCTGTGACCGCGTGGGTTTTCGCCGGGTGCTCCGGTTTCCTCCCACCGCAGGTGATAGGTAAATTGGCCATTGTAAATTGCCCCTAGTGTAGGTAGGTGGTCGGGAATATGGGATTACTGCAGGGTTAGTATAAATGGGTGGTTCTTGGTTGGCACAGACTCGGTGGGCCGAAGGGCCTTTTTCAGTGCTGTATCTCTAAATAAATAAATTTTTTTAAAAAATTAATAAAAATAAATAAATAAAATGGTATATGGGATTCTGATAAGATTCTTATAAACTGATTCTCCAGATGGTCTCAGCTTCGGATCAGCAATATGAGTGATTGTTTGCTTTGAGCGGATGAGGCCATATGGTGGAAAGGATTTAATTATCATTTTTTGGCAGTTGTTCTGTTTTGCTGCCTAAAGCAATGCTATCAATATTTCTGGAAATATAGTTGAATTTTCTTCTATTCCGTGATTTTTGGACAGTTTATCTTCTGGCTTCAGTGAGTTCTTGGGGCTGAAATGATGGGCTTTAGCATGTGGTTTCAGTTAGCTTGTCTTGTCTGTGATGCTATTATTTCACTATTCTGTTACGACATTGTTATCTGTTGTGAAACCCACACTGTGCTGGTTTTATTGTTTCCAGTTATACCCTTCACCCTGACCACTCTTGCAGAACTAATTATTTTCTTAATATGGTTTTTATTAGTTTTTCATGGAAAACAAACTGATTTTATTCAGATATAATAGACTAAAGATACTGGTAGAAGTTCTTAACAACAAATTATAATGCATTATTATATTAGTAACTATGTCTAATTGTGGAAGAGAGAAAAGATTATTTAGCTTAGTCTATGGCTCAGGTGCTTTCTCATGGCTGTTTTGTTTTTATCATGTTCTACCCAAAAATTAACACTAATCTTTGCTGAATCATAAAGTGAGCTACCCTGGCAACTGTCTGAGGCTGAACCAGACTGTTTGTAGCCTTGATGTTATAATGGAGCCAGAGATGAGCTTCTGACCGCATATCCGCGCCATCACTGAAACCGCCTATTTCCACCTCTGTAACATCGCCCGACTTCAGCTCATCTGGTGCTGAAACCCTCATCCATGCCTTTGTTGCCTCTTGTTGACTATTCCAACGAACCCCTGGCTGACCTCTCACATGCTACCCTTCGTAAACTTGAGATCATCCAAAACTTTGTTGCCTATGCCCTAACTCGCACCAAGTAATGTTCACCCATCATCCCTGTGCTCACTGACCTACATTGTTTCCCGGGTAAGCAACGACTCAATTTTAAAATTCTCCCCATTTTCAAATCCCTCCATGACCTCGCCCATCCCTATCTCTAATTTCCTGCAGCCCCACAACCCTCTGAGATATCTCTAATTCTGGCCTCGAGCATTCTCAGTTTTAATTGATCCACCACTGGTGGCCAAGCCTTCAGCTCTTAAGCTTTGAAATTCCCTAACTAAATGGCTCCGCCTCTCTATCTCTCTTTCCTCCTTTAAAGATGCTTCTTAAAACCTACCTTTTTGACCAGGCTTTTGACCAGCTGCCCTAATATCTCCTTGTGTGGCTTGGTGTCAGATTTTGTTTGATAACGCTTGTAAAGCACCTTGGGCCGTTTTATTACATCAAAGGCGCTATATAAATGCCAATTGTTATTTACTGTTCACAGCAACAGCTGTTTATTCCCTTAATTTGAAGAACCAGTTTTGTGTACTAACGTCCACTTGTGGCATCCTTTGAGGATTCTACCTCGATTTGTACAAAATGCTCATGTTCACCTTTTAAAAGCTTAATATTCCAACTCCCAGTACCAATGCTTCATTTCCATTTCTCAACATTAGATGCCATTTATGGTTCTTCTGATGAATTAATATTTCTAAATGTCTTCCCTTTCCCCTGTGTAACCTGCTGCTTAATATAACTGAGTAGCATTTGCAATTTTAGGCCCTTTATGTGGTATGTTGATCAGCTTATTTACTGGTAATACAGAAAAATATTGTTCTAAATGAAAATGTCTGGATACCATTTACTAGAAGCATGCTTTTTGAATTTCTAGTAAATAGTTAGATTTGAGTTATCGCGTCTTAAGACCTCCAGGTAGGGCCATTTATTAATCAATTTTGTAACTTTTGTAATGCTTCAGAATGGTGCAGTAGTTTTGTGATCACGTTTACTGGTGTGTTTTCCATTTGTACACTAAATTCCTTGCATGCTTCCACTCCCACATGTATATATCACTTGAAAAGTTAGTTTCAAAACCATCTGTAGCTTTTTCTCTATTTCTTCCAAACTTTGTTGTGTGCTAGTTAGGAGGAAAAGGGAGTTGAAATATATAATGTGTAGTTTAAAGCTACCAGTTCATATCTTGGAGAAGTCTGAGGCATTAACTATTCTTCTCACCTTCCCTCTGAGGACAAAAGACCGATTTGGGAATAATAATGAAATGCACTTAGTTGCTCCATCCAGGATGTGTGCACATAAGGCTTCTTATCCTTCTTCTCTTCCCTTTTTGATTTCCTTCCCCAACCCCCGCCCCCCCCCCCTTCCCCCTCCCAACTCTACCTCATAATATTATAATTCTATTTTTCAGCTCCTCTTACTGCTATGGTTCTTTTGCGCGATGTCACTTTGATTGCAGCTGGTTTCTATATTAGATACCGAACGGTTCCACCACCAGTAAGTAACAAAATTGTCTCTCTTTTACCTTCTTTCTCTAACTTCTCCCTCCCTCCTTCCCTCTTTCCCTCCCTCCCTCCTTCCCACTTTCCCTCCCTCCCTCCTCCTTTCCCTCCCTCCCTCCCTCCCTCCTTCCCACTTTCCCTCCCTCCCTCCTCCTTTCCCTCCCTCCCTCCTCCTTTCCCTCCCTCCCTCCCTCCCTCTTTCCCTCCCTCTTTCCTTCTCTCGCATTCACTCTCTCGCATTCACTCTCTCGCATTCACTCTCTCGCATTCTCTCTCTCGCATTCACACTCTCTCTCTCGCATTCACACTCTCTCTCTCGCATCCACACTCTCTCTCTCGCATCCACACTCTCTCTCTCGCATCCACACTCTCTCTCTCGCATCCACACTCTCTCTCTCGCATCCACACTCTCTCTCTCGCATCCACACTCTCTCTCTCGCATCCACACTCTCTCTCTCGCACATTCTCACTCTCTCTCTCGCACATTCTCACTCTCTCTCTCGCACATTCTCACTCTCTCTCTCGCACATTCTCACTCTCTCTCTCGCATTCTCTCTCTCTCGTATTCTCTCTCTCATTCTCACACTCTCGCGCTCACTCTTTCCTCTCCCTCTCACTCTTTCCTCTCCCTCTGCCCCACCCTCGCCCTCTGCCCCACCCTCGCCCTCTGCCCCTCACTTTGTCACTCTCTCTCATTCTCACACTTGCTCAGTCACTCTCTCACTTTGTCTCACTTTCACTGTCTCACTTTCTCTCTGTCTCACTTTCTCTCTCTCTCTCACTCTCTCTAACATTCTCACTTGCTCTCTCTTTCTCTTTCTCACTTTCTCTTTCTCACTTTCTCTTTCTCACTTTCTCTCTCTCTCACTCTCTCTGTCTCTCACTCTCTCTGTCTCTCACTCTCTCTGTCTCTCACTCTCTCTGTCTCTCACTCTCTCTGTCTCTCACTCTCTGTCTCTCACTCTCTGTCTCTCACTCTCTGTCTCTCACTCTCTGTCTCTCACTCTCTCTGTCTCTCACTCTCTCTGTCTCTCACTCTCTCTGTCTCTCACTCTCACTGTCTCTCACTCTCACTCTCACTGTCTCTCACTCTCACTGTCTCTCACTCTCTCTGTCTCTAACACTCTCTCTGTCTCTAACACTCTCTCTGTCTCTAACACTCTCTGTCTCTAACACTCTCTGCCTCTAACACTCTCTGCCTCTAACACTCTCTGCCTCTAACACTCTCTGCCTCTAACACTCTCTGCCTCTAACACTCTCTGCCTCTAACACTCTCTGCCTCTAACACTCTCTGCCTCTAACACTCTCTGCCTCTAACACTCTCTGCCTCTAACACTCTCTGCCTCTAACACTCTCTGCCTCTAACACTCTCTGCCTCTAACACTCTCTCTTTCTCTCTCTCACTTTCTCTCTCTCACTTTCTCTCTCTCACTTTCTCTCTCTCTCACTTTCTCTCTCTCTCACTTTCTCTCTCTCTCACTTTCTCTCTCTCTCACTTTCTCTCTCTCTCACTTTCTCTCTCTCTCACTTTCTCTCTCTCTCACTTTCTCACTCTCTCACTTTCTCACTCTCTCACTTTCTCACTCTCTCACTTTCTCTCTCTCACTCTCTCTGTCTCTCACTCTCTCTGTCTCTCACTCTCTCTGTCTCTCACTCTCTGTCTCTCACTCTCTGTCTCTCACTCTCTGTCTCTCACTCTCTGTCTCTCACTCTCTCTGTCTCTCACTCTCACTGTCTCTCACTCTCACTCTCACTGTCTCTCACTCTCACTGTCTCTCACTCTCTCTGTCTCTAACACTCTCTCTGTCTCTAACACTCTCTCTGTCTCTAACACTCTCTCTGTCTCTAACACTCTCTCTGTCTCTAACACTCTCTCTGTCTCTTACACTCTCTCTGTCTCTAACACTCTCTCTGTCTCTAACACTCTGTCTCTAACACTCTCTGTCTCTAACACTCTCTGTCTCTAACACTCTCTGCCTCGAACACTCTCTGCCTCGAACACTCTCTGCCTCGAACACTCTCTGCCTCGAACACTGCCTCTAACACTCTCTGCCTCTAACACTCTCTGCCTCTAACACTCTCTCTTTCTCTCTCTCACTTTCTCTCTCTCTCACTTTCTCTCTCTCTCACTTTCTCTCTCTCTCACTTTCTCACTCTCTCACTTTCTCACTCTCTCACTCTCTCTGTCTCTCACTCTCTCTGTCTCTCACTCTCTCTGTCTCTCACTCTCTCTGTCTCTCGCTCGGACGCTGCCTCGCTCGGACGCTGCCTCGCTCTAACGCGCTCTCTCTCACTCTCTCTCACTCTCTCACTTTCTCTCTCACTTTCTCTCTCACTTTCTCTCTCACTTTCTCTCTCACTTTCTCTCTCACTTTCTCTCTCTCTCACTTTCTCTCTCTCTCATTTTCTCTCTCTCTCACTTTCTCTCTCTCTCACTTTCTCTCTCTCTCACTTTCTCTCTCTCTCTCACTTTCTCTCTCTCTC